>NC_088402.1:57688273-57710773 GCF_034236695.1 Oncorhynchus nerka
AATAGTAGGAGGTTCATTTGAAAATTAGATTGCAGGTTCCTTTCTAAAGTAGTACTGCTTGGCTATCACTGTCCCTCTTGCCATTTACAGTCAATATGTTCTCAAACTGCACACGGTTTATTGGGCTCCAAGATGGAGATGGCGAGAGATGGAGAAACAGAGCGAGAGCGAGAGTGAGAGAGAGAGAGAGAGAGAGAGAGAGAGAGAGAGAGAGAGAGAGAGAGAGAGATCATCACCTATCCACCTATCAGAGGATAGGTGATGCAGAGGAGAGAAAGAGAGGGAGAGGTAAGGATAGAGATTCAGCAGGGAGGAGACGGAGAGAGCGAGAGACAAACAAACAGCAGAGACAGAGGGAGACAAACAGAGAGAAAAGGAGAGAGAAAAGGAGAGAGAGAGGGAGAAGCTGGGCAGGAGCCAAATGATTGATAATTAACGGGTCTCTATAAACAGAGTTCTGATCTCTCCAGGGCACCATTACAACCCAACATTGTCCAGGACCACCATTCCCCTGGCCCATTCCATCCCTCCCTCCCTGTCCTACCCGACTACATCTGGGCAGACTGCATCAATCTTCCTTCTCTTTCCTACATTCTCGCACTTTCCTTGCTCTCTCACTCTTCTCAAGTACCAGACGCACCCCTCCTCACGTTTCCAGCAGGTCGTATATATGTATATATCACTCTGCGGTGTGTGTGTGTACAGCTGAATCTGCACATTTGAGTGTGTGTGTGTGTGTGTCCGTCATCGAGGCCTATGCCAGGCATGAGTGTGTTTTTGTTGCCAAATGAGGAGGGATAAATCAGGTGGGAAGGATGTGATTTCATCATTGGTTGACCGGTTGGAGGAGGCCTCTGTCAGCGGTACGGAGAGACCGAGAAGAGAAGAGAGGGCGAGAGGAGCAGAGAGGAAGAGGGAGGAGAGAGAGAGAGAGAGAGAGAGAGAGAGAGAGCGAGAGAGAGAGAGAGAGAGAGAGGGAGAGAGGGAGGACAGGAAAGGCTTACCTGTAGGGCTGCTCTCCTGTGTGTGTCCGTAAGTGCCTGGTAAGATTAGCTGACCTGGGGAAGATCTTCCCACAGTACCTGGGGAGAAAGAGAGGGGAGGGGGGGAGAGAGAAAGAAAGAGAGAGAGAGAGAGAGAGGGAGAGAGAGAGAGAGAGAGAGAGAGAACACAGCTTAAATATCCTACACTGTCCCGTACTTCTTACAAAAAGTTCACCCCCCCAAAAAAAAACTCTGGCGTGGTGCCTACCTGCAGGTGTAACGCTCTTTGCCTTTGCGGAGGATGGCGTCGGAGAGGGAGGGCGGCGGCGAGCGGAAGTTGAAGAGTGGGTGGGCGGAGTGCTGCAGTGAGTTGGGCGGGGCGTCCAGTTTGAGAGCGCCGAAGCTCTCCAACTTCTCCGTCATGTTCTCCATGGCCGACATCTGAGGTAAAGAAGGTGTACCACGGTAAAGATACTGTAGCTGTAGATAGGGGAAGATTTACAGTCACGTTTTAGTCAACAATAACTGTTCTTCAACAGGTTACACTGTTTTGTTCCAGTCCTACACTAGGCCTTGATTAGTTGGTTAAATCGCGCAAACTGTTCGCCTCGGTGACGAGCGCCTGGTAGCGGGGGCCGGAGAGAGAGAAATGGAGGAAGGCAGGAGGAAGTGATATATCAGAGGTCGTTCTCTTGATTGTGCTGTCGGGAGTCACCTCCCTGACCTATCGCACGTTGGCAGACACTCGAGGAGTCCCCTGAGTCCCACCCCCGGCCCAGGCAGACTTTGTTCTCAGCCACCTCCTCCTTTCCCCTCCGCCCTCAGACTCTCGGTGAAGCCACCGCGAGCTCAATAAGCCATTCAATGAGAACTCTGACGGGAACCATACAATAAAGTTCAAAGATGCCCGTCACTGATACTGCATTACCTTGTCTCCTCCCCCAGCCTCGGGACAAAGGGCCAGTCAGTTATGGGCTGGGGGTTTTTTATTTGCCAAAAACAGCTTACATCCTTCCTGGTTTGGGAATACAACAGGGGACATGGAGACAGACACGCCGTCTCAATTTATTTATTCGTGGCGTCTCGGCGTTGGATGATTCCGTCAGCGGAACGAATTAGCGAATGAGCGGTCCCGTCATTGCGGTGTGATAACGGGGTGGATTGGAGCCTAGAAGGTTGGGATAACAGAGGGCTTATTGGGCTTCGTATCTGTCTTGGATGTGTTCTGTCCAGGTGAAAGCAGCTTTGACAGACCATTCCGTTTGTTCGTACGTCTCAAAGGTCTGTCCTTACGTCCTTATGCTCCCGCCTGTTCTTATGTGCCCCCCACACCTGGCATATAGGTGGAAAGGATCCACTGTTGTTGTTGGATGCACATGTAGGGTACAGTGTGTGTGTGTGTGTGTGTGTGTGTGTGTGTGTGTGTGTGTGTGTGTGTGTGTGTGTGTGTGTGTGTGTGTGTGTGCGTGCGTACTAACTCAGTGTGTGAGTGCCTCGTTCAACTTCACAATTGATAGAGGACCAAGCAGATTCCCGGGTCAGATAAAACGAGTTCCCAACAACAGCCCCCATTCTTCCCCATTCTCCTGGACACAAACACAGGACGTCCTTGATGGACACACTGCTATTATCTAGGCAGCCAGGGAGAAGAAACTGGCCAGGAGGAAGTTATTAGCTCTCCGTGTGCTCCGAGGCCCAGAGAAACAATGCCGCAACTAAGTTTAGGATTAGCAAGGGGCTGAATCGTGGGATAGCTGCATGGGGTGAGATAGGGCTCGATTCAAAAGCGTATTATTCTTCTTATTAATACGTATCATTCTTGTTATCGCCGCTGGGAGGTTGTTTGGTAGGTGGGAAGGGTTGGAAGGGTTCGGGGACAAGCCAAACAATGTGGTTTGGTTATCAAAGGGGCGACGCGATACCAGACCTTTTGTCTTCTGTGCTACAAGGTGGGAGGCGGTGGAATTCCGAGGCGCCACATCGTAAACAAAGGAAGAAATCGTACAGAGCCCCTGAGAAATGACAGTGGCGTTTCGGGACCACTGTGGGACCGTTGCGCAGGAGAGGAGGGTTTCAGGAGTGGGTTTGTGGGAATTCTCACAGAGCAACATGTTGGGACAAAATCAGATATCGATTCTAAAAATCTGCCTAAGACTTCAACTTGGTGACCAGTTTTCCTAATCTGTCTCTACCCGTCTATTAAATGACATAGATGAGCACATCTGTGTCTAATCAATCAGATGCAGTCAGTCAGATTGATATTAAGATTACTTTATTTGTCAATTGCACACAATGTCCAACCGAAATCTGACTTCCTATTTAACCCAACCCTCTGAAAGACACATACAATTGAAGTGGGAAGTTTACATCCACTTAGGTTGGAGTCATTAAAACTTGTTTTTCAACCACTCCACAAAACTAGTTTTGGGAAGTCGGTTAGGACATCTACATTGTGCATGACACAAGTCATTTTTCCAACAATTGTTTATAGACAGATTATTTAAATTATAATTCACTGTATCACAATTTCTGTGGGCCAGACATTTACATACACTAAGTTGCCTTTAAACAGCTTGGAAAATTCCAGAAAATTATGTCATGGCTCTAAAGCTTCTGATAGGCTAATTGACAAACAATAGTATGCAAGTGTACACCAAGTTTACACCATGGGACCATGCAGCCGTCATACCGCTCAGGAAGGAGACACATTCTGTCTCCTAGAGATGAACGTACTTTGGTGCGAAAAGTGCAAATCAATCACAGAACAACAGCAAAGGACCTTGTGAAGATGCTGGAGGAAACAGGTACAAAAGTATCAATATCCACAGTAAAATGAGTCCTATATCAACATAACCTGAAAGGCCATAAAAAAACAGACTACAGTTTGCAACTGCACACGGGGACAAAGATCGTACTTTTTTGAGAAATGTCCTCTGGTCTGATGAAACAAAAATAGAACTGTTTGGCCATAATGACCATCGTTCTGTTTGGAGGAAAAGGGGGAGGCTTGCAAGCCGAAGAACACCATCCCAACCGTGAAGCACGGGGGTGGCAGCATCATGTTGTGGGGGTGCTTTGCTGCAGGAGGGACTGGTGCACTTCACAAAATAGATGGCAACATGAGGGAGGAAAATTATGTGGATATATTGAAGCAACATCTCAAGACATCAGTCAGGAAGTTAAAGCTTGGTCGCAAATGGGTCTTCCAAACTTCTGACCCAGCTCTGTCAGGAGGAATGGGCCAAAATTCACCCACCTTGAGTGGGAAGCTTGTGGAAGGCTACCCGAAACGTTTGACCCAAGTTAAACAATTTAAAGGCAATGCTACCAAAAACTAATTGAGTGTTTGTAAACTTCTGACCCACTGGGAATGTGATGAAAGAAATAAAAGCTGAAATAAATCATTATCTCTACTATTATTCTGACATTTCACATTCTTAAAATAAAGTGGTGATCCTAACTGACCTAAGACAGGGAATTTTTACCAGGATTAAATATCTGGAATTGTGAACAACTGAGTTTAAATGTATTTGGCTAAAGTGTATGTAAACCTCTGACTTCAACTGTACATATACAGGTTGCAGAGGTTGGAGCAGGAGGCTTCAACACTGGACTCCTGTGGAGCAGTTGCTGTGGGGTTTAGGTGTCTTTCTGAAGGGCACAACGGCAGGCATCTAGGACTTGACACCAGAAAACCTCCTGTTGCCAGTTCACTTCCCGACAGATTTTTACCATCAGACCCGGGATTCGAACTGGCAAACCTCCAGTTGCTGGCTCGCCTTTCTAGGCTACCTGCTACCTGTCTGTTTGCCTTGCAGCAGTGGGGGCTTGCTGTGTGTGTGTGTGTGTGTGTGTGTGTGTGTGTGTGTGTGTGTGTGTGTGTGTGTGTGTGTGTGTGTGTGTGTGTGTGTACCTGTGGATGAAAGAGCAGCGGGCTGGGCCTCAGGTACTTCTCCTTCAGAGCTCCCACAGGGTCCAGTAACTTCCTCTTTTCCACCCTGCTGGACAGCAAGGACAAGGGTTACGTACGAAGGTCAGAGGTCAACTGGAAAGGTCGCACTGATTCACACTATACATGCCCATATAACGTATTATAATATCATTTATACATTTTGTGGACACAGTCTGTTTTTCATGAGTTATCTCGTTGTTATTAGTCCCACCCTTCAGCTCCATTCAACCCCTCCCATCTATCTCTTAACACCATCCATATTGGATTTCTATTATCCATATATTTTTCAACTGTGCTGTGATGTTTCACAAAAGCTCTGAACCTTTCCATTCTCATAGTTTCTACAGACTGAACATATATATTCTTTGCTAAAAGCATTATTATATTATTGATCGATTGACTATGACTTCTCAGATCACCCAGTAATGTGGGAGTGCATACTTAGTCGTTTGCTAGTGTGGATATTGCAACCTAGTCCTTTCCTCTTATCCCATGAGGGTAAAGGTTAAGTCTGAACACTGACATACAGATTTGGAGATATATATTATACTGAATATAGGTTCTAACATGAGTTTCAACTTGAGTGGGTTATCATACAGTGTCTGGTGAGGCCTCTGGTCTACTCGGGGCTGAAATACCTGTATATTGGGTCCATGAAGAAGGGTGAGGGCTTGGCGTAGTGCAGGGAGGGCTGCTGCTGGGGCGGCTGAGCCAGGGACTGCTGTTGCTGGGGCAGCGGGGGCTGGAGGAGGGAGTGGCCCTGGGGGTGCTGGGCGTGGGAGTGCGGGTGGCTGCCGGGGTGCTCCTCCTTGCGGTGGTTCTTGCGGCTGGGCGGTTGCTCGGGGGCCACCATCCCGTTGTGTCCGTCCCGTCGGCGGCTGCCGATGCTCAGGTCCAGCGGCTGCTCCTCACCCCCGGGGAGAATGAGGGGGGCGTTGCTGCTACTGCTGGGTGGGGTGGGCTTGGAGGGGGCCGGTGGGGCCGGCTTGGCCTCCTTGGGCTTGGTGGTGAGGTCGAAGGGCGATGACTCTCCAGTGCCCGGGGCGGACATTTTGTGGGGTGTCGGATGCTGCTCACGAGGCGACTTGGGCTCAGCCTTGAAGAACATGCCGGGGTTGAGGGTGCCGGCCCGCTCTGCGAAGGGGTAGAGGGAGTGAGGGAAGTTGGGTAAGAACTGGAAGGGGAACATGGAATGGTAGGGCAGCGAGCCGATCTTCTTCTCCTGCAGGCCCATGAGGCCAGGGCCAAAGTACTTCTCTGCGATGGAGGCGATGGCCTTGATGGAGTCAGTGGCAGCGGCGCCCCTGTGGTGGTGGGTGGCAGCGCCTGCTCCTCCGGAGGCGGGAAGAAGGAGTGCTGGGAGGCGCCGGAGAGAAAGGAGGGACGCTCGCAGGCCAGGTTGCTCAAGCTGGACACTGCCGACACCGAGCCACTACTCACGTCGTCCGGCCGCCCGTCCAGACCCGCCCTCTCCGCCCCCCTCGCCCCTCCAGCGCCCGCTGCCTTCCTCCTCTTGGCGCCGGTGCTCCGCTCCCGTTGTTCCCGCTCGCTCTCTGCGTCGCTGTCTAAGTCTGAACCCGAGGCGGTGCCGGTGGTGGTGTCCAGGTCGGTGCCGCTGGTGGTGTTGACGTCCTCCAGGTCACTGCCGTCCGACACCTCCGACATCTTGGCCTTGGCCTTGGCCTCGCCATACGCCAGCCTATCCTTGTCCTCCCTCTCCTGGCTGCTGAGTAGACTACCACCTCCATTGTTGTTGTTAATGGAGCTGACCAGAGACAGTGGAGGCCCGTCCAGGGGGCTGCGGGGCAGCTTGCCCTCCTGAATCCCACCGTTGTTACTGTTGTTGCCCAGGGGGCTCTTCAGCATCGGGCTGGGGGGCAGTAAGGGCGGCCGGGGGTAGAGCGAGGGGGGGAAAAGGCCCGGGAAGCCGTGGGAGAGCGAAGGGAAACCATGCGGCCCAGGGGAGAAGGGAAGGCCGGCATGGGGGTGAGGGTGTGGCCGGGAGGGGAAGTAGTCGGGGAAGGCCAGGCCTGAGTGGTTGAGGCCCGGGTGGTGGTGGGGATGGTGGTGCTTGGACTTGGCCAGGATGGGGCTGCTGCTCATGGGGATGCCGGGAGCGAAAAGTCCCCCAGCAGGGCCGTAATGGTTCTTGCCCTCACAGAAGCGCCGGTGCTTGTTGAGGGAGGAGGTAGTGCTGAACATCTGGCCACAGTCCTTACACTTGATCTGGGTGCGGCAGTCGGCGTGCATGCGCTTGTGGCGGCATAGGTTGGAGAACTGCGTGTAGGACTTGTGGCACACCTCGCCTGGGGAGACACACAGCCCACATGGGCCTGGTTAAGCCCATTTAAACACTGTCACTAACTCAGAGTACCAAGTCAACAGTCTACACGGATACAACACTAGGCTACTTAGAGGAAAATACATGTACATCGCACCTTCATTTTGTCTAAAGACTGTATATCTATACAAATCAGAAGCCGTACATGCTTTTGGTGAAATCCAGTGACAAGTTTTCATCTTCATACTTATTGGCCATTGAATCACTATGACTGGCAACACACCTACCATATGTCCACAAGGGGCAATATAAGGTTAAGCTGACTATTTTCACACTATGTTCTATGAAGTGTTGCTTGAATACATACTGTACGTATACATGTATATAGGCATATACACACATACGTGCACATGAGTACAAACAGAAATGCAAAGCAGAAAGTTGAGTGAAAGAAGAAGAGATCATGGCTTCCGGCATCGTTCAATGGGGAGCTGAAGCGGATACTGTAGGATCCACTTTGATCATATCAAATCTGCCCATGCCGTCGGGAAATTCGTTTTATATCACCCTCAGAGGGGAAAAAAACACACACAGAAGGAAAAGAAACCAAAAAGGAACACACAAAGTAACACTTTTTTTGAAAGTCCCCCTAAAGATGCTCAACAAATTATCAATAAACTATTTTCAGTAACATATCAGCTGCAGAGGGACCATAGAGTTGAATAGAGGGCCCAACTCCTATCTGTACCATTGCAATTACGCCCTCTATCCAATTCTAAGCTGGACTATCAAAATAAAGTGTGACCCATACAACAAAAAGAGAAGGAGAGTGAGAGGCACAGAGAGGGGGAAGGAGGACGATAACAAAAACAAGCAAAAAAGGTAGGAAAAACGCAAAACAAAATGGCGGTTGAAAAAGGGATGGGGGTCATGGAATTGTCTCTGACCTATGGGATTGTGTCTGCTACTGTCACTGGCCCTGCCTGGGGTTGGAGAGAGACGGAGGGAGGAGGAAGAGGAGGATGAGGAGGAGGCCTTTGGACACGGGGAGGAGGTAGAACTAGATGTGGGTTGGCTAGGCCTTGGCGGCGACAGGGGCGGTGGCGACTCAGACTTACAGATGAAGGGCTTGACACTGCTGTGAATGTGCTTGTGCTGCTTGAGGCCCGAGGAGGTGGCGAAGGTCTTGCCACACTCGGGGCAGGTGTGAGCGCGCGCTCCTACGTGCTGTGAGCGGATGTGGCGCTGCAGGTTGCTGGGGTCCGTAAACACCTACGGGTAGGGGGGGGGGGGGGGGGCCGGCACGTTTACATTGACACACACACATATGCATACGCACAGATATAAAGCAGTTATGGCCAGCGATCACAGTCATCCGATCACTGTAATAAATAGTACTGAGTCAAATGGATTTTACTGCCATCATAGACAACACAAAACCTGACGATCTATCTCAGTCTATGCCAGCTGCCCAGGAATGGCCTATTAACATTGATGGTGGTGACATTCA
Source organism: Oncorhynchus nerka (assembly GCF_034236695.1). Lineage (NCBI taxonomy): Eukaryota > Metazoa > Chordata > Actinopteri > Salmoniformes > Salmonidae > Oncorhynchus > Oncorhynchus nerka. Next base: position 57,697,000 of record NC_088402.1, read on the forward strand.
CAAACAACTAACTTGATGGTCAGTCAACCAACAAGCTGAATAAACTGAAACAAGTGACACAAGTCATCTAACATAAAGCCACATGATTAAGTTGGTACTAAGTTGCGTTTATGGTTGCCGACTTAATCATGACATCACACGATTACAACCACGTGTTCCTACATACATGCAGGATGGATTTTCTCCTCATTCAAGTCGCTACTGTAGCTAGTGTCAGCATTCACCAAGGTAGCGAAGGAGAAGAGCCAGTGTTTGAGTGCACAACTTACGTGCCGGGTGTGCTGTACCTTATCGCAGTTTTCACACTCGAACCGCTTTCCGCTGTCGTGGGACATCTGGTGACGGATGAGGTTGGACTTCCAGTTGAAGGCCTTGGGACACTGGTCACACTTGTACTCCCGCTCCTCTGTGTGCACAATCATGTGCTGGCCCAGACTAGACAGGGAACACACACACACATACACACACACACAGTCCTTTAGGATAATGATGATACTCCTCCAATCATTAGTGTAGAGGTGATTGTAGCACTGTGTGTGTGCATGCATGTGTGTTCTCGATGACGCACGTGTGTGTGTGTGTGTGTGTGTGTGTGTGTGTGTGTGTGTGTGTGTGTGTGTGTGTGTGTGTGTGTGTGTGCGTGCGTGTGCTGCACCTGTACTCGTTGGGGAAGATCTTCTCGCAATCTTTGCACTCATGGACGGGCTCATGGTCGCTGTCGTCGCGCTCCTGCTTGAAGTCCTCGTTGCTGAGCGTGTCGAACAGGGAGCCGGCGCTGGCGCACGAGTACTTCTGGTGCCGCCGCAGCTCCAGACCCGAGGTGAACAGCTCGTCACAGTCCTCGCAGCGGTACATCTGCTCGTCTGCAAAACAACACAACTTGATTTGTCCCAACTGTTTTATCAGATACATGTGTCATCTGGACAAGGACCGAACGATACACACCTGTGAAAGGCAAAGGTCTGAGCAGGATGACTACATAGCTCCCCAGCCTATATCCATCGATGATCCCAGACTGAACACACAACTACAAACAAGGCAAGAGCATCCAGAAATGTCTAGCATTCAAACTTGTATGAAAAGAAATCTCAGGGTAGCCCATTCCCTGTACTCTCCTGTCCAAGCTAATCAAGAGCATGTTCAAACGCTTAAAATAACCACTCTCCAATTGGTGTTGATGTAAAAGGAAAAATCTATTAAAAATCAAATGTAGCCTGGGCTAGAGGGCTTTACACCTTAATTAACTCATAGCTGATTACTTTAAGTCCAGTAGTAGTGGCTGTTCTTTGGCTTTATAGCGAGCAAAGGAAACAATAGGCTACACATTTGTCATTGTTTTCCAGCATGATAGCCTTTGTAATACTTTTCCCAACCAAGGTCAAACCAATAAAACTTGGAGGCAGGGGCTTTCAATGGCGGGTTCCTGACTTGGACGCCAAGTTCAACAACTCAGGCCAAATGAGAGAGGGGGGGAGTAGATGGTGGAAGTTGTCCAAGAAGAATGAGCCATGCGAGGTTCGGCTAGGTTGTCACCCACCCCGTGGAGGTTTTAGAGCGCCAATCAACCCACGATGCCCGCTCTGCCGTGACCCTAGTGGGCACTGCGCGAGGGCACCAGAGATCCCCCTAACACACCACACTGTAACTATTAGTCATCGAATAGCAAAGCAGACAAGTTGATTCAAAATGACTTACAGTGCATGGCTCATCTGGTTTCTACTGTATGCCTACATTTATTCCGCTGGCTATGTCTAGAGCCATTAAAAGGGCAGAAGTGTAGCAAAAGAACTTTGTCTAAACATGTATTTGAACAAATGACCCTCTTTGGTCGTAGTCGTCCATTACTTCAAACTCAAACACTATGCATGCATGCATAGCTGCCACCCTAGCCACATAACTCATAACGGAGTGAGCGTTTTGCTGTGTTAAATGTTCCATTCCAACCTAAAAAACACCTCAGCGCCAAGCTATTTGGATGTGTCACCTTTGAAAGCTGCGACGTGTTTCCACGAACAGGCTTATAAAAAGCGCTTATTGAGGCTTTGTTACCTGTTTTATTACACCGAGGCTTTGTCAAATCAAACAGCACTTCAAGTGGGAAGTGAAACGCGAGGAGGACCGGGCAGAACCGCACCTAGCCATCGGCTTCACCGCTACATGGCGTTCGACTCGAGGCCTACAATGCTAGATAGGAGGCGCGCGGGGCGTTTAAGGCCGAAGAATACTTTTGGCGCCATTATCTGTGTTCCATCAGTAACACTCCGGAATCGAGAGGAGGAATGTTGCGGAGGGAGGACGGTGAGAGGGCTCATAAATGGGAGACTAATAGCTTTCTGGGAGATGTAGGGGAACACAATTATGTGCAGTTTAGCGACTAATCTGGGAGCATGGGTGAGGTCTCGGGGGACTCCTCAAGCCCCACTTCAAATTCCAGCTCCTATAAGCCAGCCGAAGAGTGGTGCAGCGCCAAGCTATTCCTCTCCCCTTCTTTTCTCTTGCGAACGCACACACACACAGTCTACCTTTCCTTTTGTTACTAATTTGTTCATTCATTCTGCCTCTCCTCCATTTTCTATCTTTCCCAAACTCTCGTAATATGTCAGTCTCTTTCGTTTTCTCTTGCTCTCTTTACAAATCTCTCGCCTTTACGTCCCATTCCTATCCTTTCACCCCCTCTCCTCCTCTCCTGTTCTTTTGGCAAAGAGATCTGAGGGAGGCTTTCGGGGAGAAAATATTTTTGTGTGTTAGAACATCTATGGCTCACGAATACCTTCTTCTGTCTCCACCGTTTTTATAGTCCATGACAAGTAAAAACATAACCCCACTTCATTGCAAAAAGACCAAGATGTTCAAACGTCCAACTGAACTATGCCTTACCTCACCTTGATCAAAATGGAGTACCTGGATCAAATTGGAATGATGAAATAACGTTCTCTTTGACATGTAGCCTAGGCTACAAGATCATTTACAACAAGCACGACTGAAATGTCGTAGTCCTAAATGAATTGGAACGGCTCAAGACAATTAGCATGTTAGACAAAACCAAATGAATCCATAAAAATAAACAATAGGCCTACATGCCAAAACACGAAATCCGAAGTGTGGGGAGGTCCCCATTCTGATATTATAGAGATTTCTCAAAAACAAAGTCATTGGATTTCAGTTATTGTAAAATGACCCAGCATCAAATCTCATTTGCCACTAACGTCCTGTTTTACCTAACTATTCTGTCACTTGTTGACTTTAGGCTAATAAAACGCTTTTATCCCCATCACAAAACCTATTAATTCCAATAATATGCTACAGTATAGCCTATCTAATAGGTTACGGCTATCCTATATTAATTCTAAAACAAGGTAAGTATGGCAGGGCCTACATCAAATCCTTCCCTACAAACATAATAGGCCTACTTGTCAAATCCTTCCCTACAAACGTGATTTACATTTCAAGAAATAGCCAACACCATTTTATTTGCAATTGTTTTCACGACTTTATAATATTTTCAACATACCTCAGTGTTATAGTGACCGCTGTGATATGTAGGCCGAGGCTTAAGTCATTTTGGAAAGTGATAGCTGACCCCTAGACTAGACCAGGATTTCCCAAATTCGGTCCTGCCCCCCCCCGCTGGGTGCACGTTTTGTTTTTTGCCCCAGAGAGCTGATTCAAATAACCAACTCATCATTAAGCTTTGATTGTTTCAATCAGCTGTGTAGTCCTAGGGTATGGGAAACGCTGGGCTAGACTGAAGCAATTGTCCGAGGATGGATGAGGACTGAGTTCATCATTGATGGGTGTATGGGATAGCAATCAGATCTCTTTTCATGATAGGACACAAATCTCACTCAGAAAAAGGTATAAGATACGACTCTCTGAAGGGGACACACACAACCCGTGTGAATTTTGTCCAAAAATAATGATGACGTTTTGGATCTTCCTCAAGAAATCCATAGAAAGAGGTTATTTGGGGTACATATATTTGGCCTATGAAATCTGTATCTAAAATAATGATTCAAAGATTCAAAAAGTGAATTATTTTGGGCGGCTAAATTTACAACGAATTTGTCCTGAAGGTTAAATCCAAACGCAGCATCTTTAGCATATGTGAAAGATGGGTGTGAGTTTCTGAACTCTATAGCCACATTGGCCAACAAAGCCGCGCAGGATGTTCGTTTAGAGTTTGTTTAAAATATGCGCTAATGATGCGCATTAATCTTACCTTCTAGGTTCGGTGCCATCGATCCCTCCGGGAAAAGTCCGTCCTTCATATACACCAGGAGCTCCTCCCCCACTTCAATATCCCTAATAGCTTTATAATAAATCTGTTAAAGAGAAAAGGGAGGGTGAGACGGCGGTTAGGGACAGTATAGTCAACATAAAAGCTATAGTCTGTCATTAATAAATCAATTACTCTTCATTGCCGTCGATTTAATAGGCGTATTAATATCTTCATCTGTCAATATCGTTGTTGTTATTATTGTTATTAATGGAAACAACAATACAAATAATAATTTGTATTAGGCCTATTTATGTAGGCCTGATCAAAAAAAGGCTATTTGACAATGATCCTTACAGCCCAATTCGTTTATTTAATATTTAAATTGCTTAGCATATAAATGCATTTATAAATACGATTTCGTTTTTTTTGTCTACTTTACAGCAATTGTTTATATAAACATGTGATAGTGATAGGTCTATTCATCGATGCACATTCATTATTATTGTTTCTAAAAATCGAAAGATTATTATTTATATATATTTAATAAAACATTATAGGAGGCAATATTATATTTTTATTTACCACAATAATTAGGCTACCCAATGACGCTCTTCTTTTGGGTTTTAAAACACCATAATAACTCATTGTTATTAGAATTCAGGCTGACACCACGCGCAAAAAAATGGCCTAGAATATGTTGAATTCAATGAGCCAAATACAAACATAATTTGGGATGTAAACAAAGATATAGTTCAAGTATATTTGAAGATTCCAAGATTGAAATAAACGGACCGTGTCTCGTAGGCTATTCTTTTTTAGAAAGGGACGCAGACAATGACACGAAATGCCAAATCAGATACGAAATACCGGGAGTGCATTAATTTACAGAACAACTTTTGCATGCATACCCGTACGCAATTAAAATAATACAAACGTGTCTAAAACATGTAGGCCGACAGCTGATTTAATTTGAGCGACTGAAACATAGAGGTTGCAAGAAATGTGTGTTTTTGCTTGTTAAATCGAAAGAGCAACATAATTACACGTTAACTACCAAATAGGCCTAGGATCATGTTGAATTGAATAGGCAATGTGGCTGAATTATGAGCAAACATGTAGGCCCACAGTTATATACAATCACCAAGCAATGAACAATATACAGTAGAAATACACTGAAAAGACCAGCCACAATGTGTGTTGTGCAGACGCATGGGGGCGCTCACCACCAGTTTAAACAACAATTCATCCTCATGCAGGCCTTCACACAGCAAAACATTGCGAGAGGTAAAACACATTCACACAGAATAGTAAAACTGTAGTAACTTCATATAATACTTTTATTTTATACTGTTATGACAGTACGGATGTGAGCTTAGAGGCTAGGCCAAATATTCCTAATCACTGAGAAGAGAAGGCACATTATTATCGTAATTATTATTATTAGGATTGTTTTGTAGGCTATAGTATTAGACTATTATTATTATTATTCATTTACACACGGGCAATTATGCGACAGACATGTTTATCTCTGACCTTGCTGTTCTCGGTGAGGTGGTAGAGTTGGGAAAGTTGCGCCGCGGTTCTTAGAGCTTCCAGTTGTAACAGCAGTTGAGTCCCGGTGGAGTTGGCAACACAACCCATAGTATCATTACAGGAACGAGGCCGTCAGGCCGGGGCTGGGGTGGCAGGCAGGGCCAGGGAGAGAGAGAGGAGGCAGGCGGCGTGTCGTCCCTGGTTGGAGCTGAAGCCGCCACTCTCTAGTCTGTGTGAGCGCGTCTTTGATGATGAGGGGAGCTCTCTCTCATTAGGCTAGTGATTCCCTATTGCCCCATCGAGCGCCCGGAGTTATCCGAAGGCCACTCCTCCTCCCGTCCTTATCTCAGACCAAAGGATTGCCTGATCTGACTAGGAGACCCCTCCCCACAGCTCCGTCTCCGCTCTTACCACTAGATTCATCTATTATTGATGGAAATAATGTATCTAGCGGTCAAATACTTTTTTTAAAAACACACACGTGGGCGATAAAAAGCTGGTAGGTGAGGCGCACCTTAGTGGGTGTTTTAAAGGCATTCGAAACAACGCTAAGCAATGTGTTTTTAGTTGAGGCTTTAAACACAAGTCTCTACACCTGTTTTAACTTGTTATCTTTCACCAGATGCTTTTCGCAGTTTGTGCAAGAGTACACATATTTGTGCCAAAGACGTAAACAAGGGCATGAAACATTTGGATACGTTCAAAATAATTGGTATCAACTGACCTTGTTATCATAAATGGAACCTGCTTTGCTACATTGAATAAACGATTTATGTAATTGCAACGCGTGAGCCCTATTTAAACTCGCAATTGCCTGCAATAAAATATAGTGACATGACTTACTATTAAATAAGCTTATGATAACTGTTTTGAAAACAATATTTAACAGTTGTTTTATAAGCCTACATTTTTTTTGCCTATATTATGTATACTTTTAAACCCTACACCAAATACATTTTCCTCAATAGATTTAACCCTCTTATTCCTGTGACAATGTGTTATTTTTTTCTGAACAAATTGAACAATTCTCTCTCTTAACCAGCATTTTACAACCAACAATTTGAGTGAAAAAAATTATGTGAAGAATAGAGACATATATTCATGTTGAATAAAATCGTAGTTATTAATGTGTGTAAATACAAAATGTCCACATACAAATACTGTCACAGTCGTCAGGTTGTTGCTGCAACAATACCCACAAAATATCATAGCTTTTTTTACAACATATCACTGCAAGGACAGTAAAGATTTACATGAACAACTCAAAATAGGTTTTATAATTATTCCCGGAAATGAAGCTGAGCCATGTCATGGGTATAGTCTTTTTGAAGCAGTCTGTGTGATGTATTGTGATATGAGCTGTCTCTCTTGACAGTACTGGCCTGACAGCTCTCAGACAAATCTTGACCTCTCCCCATTTCTTTTGAGTGTCCAGGGGACAGATACATCATCTATCAATGCCATTAAGGTCCAGAATAATCCCCCACTGTCCCCCTCAAGCACGCGCACACACACACACACACACACACACACACACACACACACACACACACACACACACACACACACACACACAACGGCCTATTTATCACAAGGGAGTGTGTGATCAAAGCTGAGAGAAATGGGAGATCAAACAACATGGGGTGTAGGGGGGCCTTGTCCTCTTGAGACACAAAAGACAAGGACCGTGTGACAAGAGGGTGGACATGCTTGATGCTTCTGCTCTTCAGCGAGCTGTGTAGCCTACGCTTACCATCCGAGACAGAACACCACTCTGTGTATGAGGACAGGCTTTTGGCTATGGGGAAACGGGCCTCCTGTAATTCTGTGACCTTGCATTTCGTAGATGGAAACACTATTAGGACTGGGATGCTCCTAAACAAGCTTCGGCTCTGTCCCTCTTTCCAACACGCACGCACACACACACACACACACACACACACACACACACACACACACACAGATGCACGCACACGCACGCACACGCACACACACACACAGATGCACGTACACGCACACACACACACAGATGCACACACACACACACACACACACACACACACACACACACACACACACACAGATGCACGCACACACGCACACACACACACACAGATGCACGCACACACGCACACACACACACAGATGCACGCACACACACACGCACACACACACACAAACACACACACACACAGGCTAATTGCCTAACTGGCTTCCTTCATTTGCTTAACCTTCAGGTTAGGAACCTGCATATTGATTTAGAATAAATTTAGTGTGTGTGTGTGTGTATGTGTGTGCTCTCCTTGGCGTAGCGAGCAGAAGGAGCTGGCAGGACTCAGTGCGTACTTGATGTTGTTATGACAAACTGCTTAAGAGCATCTTGAGAAATGAGGGCTGAGGGGTTCAGAGGTCAATGGGCTCTCTGAATGGCTGGGCCTATTGAGGAAGGAAGCCCCCTCCCTATCTGTGCAGCTTCATCCTTACTACTAGACGGACATGCACTCACACACACACACACATGCACACACACGTCATTTCACAATCAATTAATTGAACAGGGAAATGGACACTCATTCATTCACACTTAGGTCAATATTGACGACCATTAAAGCATTTTTCTCATTCCCTGAAAGAAAGTAAATTATTTGGACATGCACTGAAATGTATGAAATCATTTCAAAACGCGGTGCTGCCCTAATTGTTTAAATATACATGATTATCCATGTATTTTCTGATACACTACAACATTAATGACATATGAGTAAACGGGTAAATAAATGATCTTCTGCTGTTTTAAAATGTTACCGAAGGATTCGAATTTGCTTGTCGTGAGCATATTTTCATAAACTCATGCATTGTGCATGCTGATAAAAAAAAAAAAGCAGCAAAGTAACAAAGTTTGATCAATTATGCATTTTTGCACTGTGTTTGTGTGTGGTGTTTGTAAATAAATTATAAGGTTGTGCCCGCGAGCCACTAGACAAAACAAGGCCTCGCAAACAAAAGCAAAGCAGCCCACTGAGTACAAACAACTAAGAAATGATCCTAGGTCCAAAACGAACCATTGGATCTGGGACATGCCCAACCTCCAGATATGGATGGAAGACCCGTTTGTTCTTTGATTCTGGCTGGGTCTAAAAAGACACCCTATTCACTATAAAGTGCACTACTTGTGACCAGAGCCCAATGCTCTATATAGGGAATAGGGTGCCTTTTCAGACTGTGTTTGGGGTAGCGGGGGACATTGATGTGAAAATCTGACCAGGATTAGAGCCGATTGCGTACCCAGCTATTCTGGAAGGCCCCCAATGGTGTCTCATATGTCACCGTCAGAATGGACACACCAGTACAAGGGACAGAGACAAGGACGGGAGTGGACAAGCTCGGACAACGAGAACCAATTGTAAAACAGGAAATCATTCTTGTTTGATTTACATACACTGTACGTGCATGAAACTAGACAAGGCACTTATGGCAAACAAGCCAATGTACTCCTTTAAAAAAATACCCTTCCTCTTAGCACAGATATACTGTATCACTGACATGTTAGGTTCTTTGTATGCTGGTAGTTGCATATGGTAGAGCAACTTTAAGGAGAGAGCCTACGACTGGCGAAGAGACGTAAGCGGCACCCAGATATTGGGGTTAGGCTCAGCTGGGTTTTATGACCAAGTGAGTGGTAGAGTGTGGGCATTCCTCCAGGAGTGTTCCATTTCCAGGTTTCCTTTCTGGACGGGCAGAGAGTATGGCTGGCTTCCAGAGAAGGACCCAGAGTGATTACGAGACGCAGGTGTGTCGGTGTATTATTGTTCTACCTCTTAACATGAGTCACTTCCTCAGCGAGGCACTCACGTACCAGCCTTGGACACACAATAGAGCCATTCTTTTACTCATCATCATGGTTAAATAAAGGTGAAATAAAAAAATTAAATCATGCGCACAACGCTTACTTAGACGAACACAGACACACACACACACACACACTAACAATGACAAGCATACACACACACGCAGACTCATAGTCCACTGTTCTTCCCACTGGGTGGGTAGGAAGAAAGGCAATAGCCACTCTGACACTGCCATGTGTTAGGTGCTTCTAAACTTCTCCCCCAACCACTAAACCCTGGTAGCTGATAGGAGGAGTGAGGTGGCACACCGCCCCAAACACTAAACTCTGGCAGCTGATAGGAGGAGGGAGGTGCCACTCACAGCCCAACCACTAAACCCTGGCAGCCCATAGAAGGAAGGAGGCGCCACTCACCTGGTCTCCACTGAGGTGACACGCCGCCAGGTTCTGCTCCTCGAAGGAGGGGGCGGTGCGTACGTACTTGAGCCAGCTCCCGCCAGCCTCCGAGCCTTCGTCCAGGCAGAACTTGACATTTCCCATCTCATCCACCACCTGTTGGAGAACACAGAGGTCAGAGGTGAACCTGTTTTAAAAGCCAGCACACACAGAGCTGAGCCTCTATCTTCTCAAGTATGTGTGTGTGTGTGTGAATTTCATCTCTTTAGTCACCATCATATCAAAGTTGCCTGAATTACCATGGGCAAAGTAGATAATACCAGAAAGTTTCACATCTCTCAAACCATTGGCTCCAAAGAGGGTTATTTTGACTATTTGTCCCTTAAAAGGGACATTTTGGATTTTCTCAACACTGTGTATGTGTGTGTGTGTGTGTGTGTGTCCATATCTGTCAGTAGACAGAACATTATCTGCCAAGGGCCCCTAACCTTGTCGCTCCTCCGAGCAGCGAGAGGAAGGGGGGAAAGGAGGGAGGAGGAGGGGAAGGTCGAGAAAACTGCGGCTTCTTTCACTTGTCTAAAGACTTTCTTTGGCACATATTGATCACCCTTTGTAACCCCTGGGCCGCCCCGGGAACGAGGGAACAGTTTCAGGTTACCCCTTAGACAGATGAGAGGAGACGGAGGAAAGGAGGAGGAGAGGAAAGAAGAGAGGCTCATTGTGGGGCAGAAATTAAGTGAAGAAACCAGGGAGTTGATCGCGAGCTGCCACCATTTTATTTATTTACTGCTGGAGGAAAATGAACCTCTCTGCTCTAGACGAGGAGCACACCGCACATACTTCAAAACTGCTGCGCCATGATTGCTGCTAAGCACACAAGACTGAGAAGTTCAGCCACTAAAATCAAAGATTTCTGAGGAGGGCTCAGCAAATATTACAGGTTACATGTCCAATATCAACTTTCTCACTAAAATGTGAACATATTGGGCATAGTATGACTGAGTATAAACTATTGCAAAACGAGACCAACCAAAGGGCACTGAGTGAATGATACACCGACGAAGGCCTGGTAGTACAAGACAAGAATCCAAATGAAAACAAGATCAACGTAGTGGTAGGAGCTTGGTGGGACAATGGCTCTCGCTGGTGGCAAATAAGATTATGACAGTTTCTAGAGAGTGTGGAGAGTGTCTGAAGGCTCCAAGGTAGTGTTCATTTAGGCACCAAATGGAAGAAAACAGACTGAAACAGGGAGGGACAACATGGACTTGTCCACTACGAAAAGCACATTTTCGTTTTCCAGTTGCGAAACGCTTTAAAACAGTTTCCATTGCCTGCCTTAATGAACATGACCCAGGTGTCTGTCTGCTAACCTATGCCCTCAGAAGAGCCTGGAAGGAGGAAAATCTCACAGCTCTGCTCCTCCACAAAGCTCTATAGAAGATCTAATTTCTCTTGGTGGAGTATTCTGGTGGAACTGATACTCTGTTGGTCGCTGGGCAGATCCTCTGGGGGCTGTGACGAGACAGGGCTGGCTAGGGCTTTTCATTGCTGGCTCATAATCAGCCTCCTCTCACCTCAACTTCTACCTCTCTGTTTCTTTTATATTGCAACCCAATCTCATGGATTTACTAGTAACATATTTACGTTTTGGCCGTTTGAGTTGGTTGTAGGATATTTACGTTTCTGGTCAAACCTTCCCAGTTGAATTTTATGGTTACAGTTTTTTTATTTTTAAGTTATCTGACTTTCCAACAGAACATTTACAGGCTCGATTCTGTTGCTCGTAAACTCTGAATGGCCTTCTTGGTCAGGGAGTGAGCGATTGCAGAAGGTGTGGTGTCGGTGAAGGGAAGGTGTGGTGTTTTGTGAGTAAATATGGAAATAGCGGGTCTGGTCCGAGGTGAGAAGACCGGTTCATGTTCGCACACGGTTCTGGTGAGCGCGGTACGCTAACTAAACATAAGTGTGCCCCATAGTTGCAGCTGTGCCTCACACTATGGCGTTGTGGTGAGCCCGTGGGGAGAAGGAGTGTTAGGTTACTCCACTACTAACCTGCTCGGAGATAACAAAGCCTTTTAGCGCTAAAAATAATGAGACAACGCCTACGCACATGTAGCACGTAGCACTGCAGGTCTTTAACATCAACAATAACCTGTGGATGCCTCGCATGCAAGTACCTGACTGTGACAGTGAGTTAGAGTAAGACACTGATTGTGCGAGAGGTTTCCTGTCCACGCAAACAGTCTCGTCCTCCAGCGCTTTACTGGAAACCAGACATGTTGAGTTGATTAGCTTGACTGCTCCGATTGGACTATTTTTGTCGTCCATGTTTTAAGCGATTAGCTAGCCATACTCAATGTCAACTTGAAAAAGAGGTCCTTTGATACACTGTCCTCTACACTGAGCTCACAGAGAATACCTCAGTACTTCATTCTCTTCCCACTCTGCAGTGGACAACATAGTAAAACAGTGATCTACTGCCGCCTCCGTTTATGCGTTAAGCAGTCCGAAATGATGCAGTCCAGACCCTTCATTTTATGTGTGAAAACAGTCACTGAAAACTAACCAGGCATAGAGGCGAAATTATCCCCTTTAAAAAAAAAAAGCGAAAAGAGCCAATGTCTTGCGCAGGTTCAAGTCAGAGTGCACTTGTCCCAGCGCCTGTTGGGAGCTCAAACACGGGTATTGTACATGTTTTATGAACAGATGGGGAACAGCTTCGGCTGAGGCGAGCGATGTAGAGGGGTGTGTGGGGGTGTGTGTGTGTGGGGGGTGGAATTGCAGGGGCACTCCTGACCAGGCTTTACACACTGAGCACCCATAACCTCCACCCCCACACACACCTTGCAAGGTAGCAGAGGGTCTGGCTGTGGGCTCTAATGAGCTGCATGTTAGTGTGTTGGGGGGAGCTGCGAACACTCTATATGCAGGTGGAGCCCTGATTTACGAGGCCTCAAATGAGATGCAACAGAGGCAGAAAACCCTACTCCAGATTGTTTCTTTATTTACCTTCTATTCTTCTCCTCCTGAGAAGCGAGGGCCACATGTGACATCGTAAAACACCAGCCTGAGCAGAGACACACCCTGCCACCACTCGGCTAAGGTACAACCCATGCACGTGTACAGACAGACAGACAGACAGACAGACAGACAGACAGACAGACAGACAGACAGACAGACAGACAGACAGACATTCCCTGTTTTAGGGGGTTAAATACCAGGGTACTTCTCCAAAGTCTACTTAGCTGTGTTAAGAAGTGCCCTTTATACAAGGGACCAATTAAATTGAACAGGTGTGTGGGTGTGGAGCTGATCTGCCTGAGAGGCTTGTGGCAGAGTGTGTGTGTGTGTGTTGTTAACGACAGGAGGTTGGTGGCACCTTAATTAGGGAGGACGGGCTCGTGGTAATGGCTGGAGCGGAATGGGTGGAACGGTATCAAATACATTTATTATGAGCCGTCCTCCCCTCAGCAGCCTCCACTGGTGTTGACAGTGGCAGTTGTGAGGTTGTGAAGGTTAAGGTGACTATATGCAAGTCGTTTTTAGAGGTTTGGCTGGACCACAGTGTGTCTTTGCATGTCTTTGCCTTGAACCAAGCTCTAAAACTATGCAGTTCCACTATGGCAACATCTCAACCTCCCTCAGATCACCTTGTACACTCTCCTCACATCCTACCAACAGTTAGCGCAGGAACCCCAAATAATCCATCAATGAAAGGGCCCTTCACACACCGTCTTCTGTGTGTCTGTGTACGTGCGTGTATCTCTGTCTGTCCG
>NC_088402.1:57718273-57730773 GCF_034236695.1 Oncorhynchus nerka
CCGACCTGCAAAACCATCTTGCATTACAACTTTCAATATTTATTTATTGAAACATCAAATAGAATTATATACCAGAGCAAAAAGTGTGAGAAAAAGGATACAGTTTTATATTCTAATATAATTACGGAAAATGTGTTCAATTAAAGACTAAGGGGTGCCCGTGGTTTTCAGGAATATTTTCACTCCAGAAATATGAGATGTAAATTGAAATATTATTGAACTGGGACCAAGTGCTTTAAATCACTCTGCATCCTTGCCAGGCCTAGCAGCAAATAAAACCACGACTAGAAAGTAGTGTGTATTTAACATTTAAACAACTTCGCTTTAACTCTATCCAAACGGGCACATTGGAAGCAAACCAGCAGTTTGTGGAACAATTTGCGGAACTGTGCAAACATAAATAGGGAAGTGACATTCGATAAAAATTTGCAGCGCATGTTACAACATTATCAAATTATTTATGAATGCTCAGAAAGAATACTTCCTGCAATGGCGAGCAGGGCTGTGTTTGTCTCCAAATTACAACGAGAGAGAGAGAGAGAGAAACCGGGAGAAAAGATAGAGAGATTGTGAGAGAAAGAGAGAGAAACAATAAAAAAAAGACAGAGCGAGAGAGAAAGAGAGAGAATAACAGTAACATCTGGTAAATCGATAACTCGAAGCAGACAAACAGACTCATAACCAACCGGAACAGAAAGCTGGACCTGGTCATAGTCAACCAGAGTTGGCCAATAAACATGTCAATATTTCAAAGCCATGAGTCATTCTCAAATTGGCTCTTCAGATACAGGCAGAAAGCAGGTGATGTCACAATTGCCAGGGAACCCTAAAAGGACGTTATATCTTGTCTCTTTTCTACACTCTACGATATTTCGACTTGCACACAACTGCATTGGCTAACACTTTGACCGAGGTTGTCTGTGCTGCTATTGGCCCTTTCTGTCACTACACTTGATATGTGACCCTGCACACAGTAAAAATAGCAGAGCTGTACGTACAGGGTATGCACGCTCTCTGTTCTACCGTGAGCTATGGGAGCTCCGTCTTTCGATGACTCCACTTTGACACAAAATGGAGGTGAGTGTGGTCTGGACAGGGCACTAATGCTTCCCGTCACCCTGGGTTTTGGAGGGGCACTGCCCGTTGGCACTGTCAGCACCAACCAGGCCACTCACGTCCAATATCCACACTACTTTACAATGTCTTCAGAGAGCGAAAGAGAAAGAGAGAGAGTGTGTGTGTGGAGAGTCAGAGGGAGAGAGAGAGGGAGGGAGGGAGGGTGTGTGTGTGGAGAGAGTCAGAGGGGGAGAGAGAGAGAGATAGGGAGGGAGGGAGGGAAGCAGGTGAGGAGATGGAGGAGAGAGAGGCAGAAAGAGAGGGAGAGAGGTGAAAAGACAGGACGAGAGGAAGTGGGCAGAAAAAACGAAAATGTGTGCGCGTAACAGAGAGAAGGAACGAAGCAATAAAAGTGGGAGAGAGAGGAACTAGAGGAGGGCCAGGGGCTGGCAACAGGTGGGGAGGGGGTTTGAAACTGGACTCGGAGTGTAACTGCAAATGAAGATTCGGGGCAGATGGTTCCAATAACCACGGTCAGTCTTGCCCCAGACTCCGGTCCCGCTCTATCAAACCCTTGTGCTGTGAAATGCAAATTCATTTTATGGGGCTCAGATTCACGGCACAACGTACCTTTTCAGATATGACTTCCAAATGCAAAACTCCTGCTGAATCTCAGCATGAAAAAGGCTCTGCACCCTTTCATAACATGAGGGATTAGAAAGAAGGGGGAGAGAGGGAAGCAGAGGGGTAATCGAGAGAGACAGAGGTGGGGAGAGCAAGCCTAAGAGACTGAGGAGGGAGGGAGAGAGAAAGGTAGACAGAGAAACAGACAGACAGACAGAGCGACCATCAGACCGACAGTTAGACAGACAGAGGCGTGTGTGTCTGGTCTGGTCTGTGGGTTAGCGTTAGCAGATAAAGCTGAACTGGGCTGAGATTGGAACCAGATGAGTGTGAGGAGGTAATGGCCTCCCATGTTTGGTAACACTCTGGGGCTGGAGGGGATCACAGAGAGAGAAAAGAGCCCAGCTCCTCCCTGGCTCTGTTTGGATATGGTTTCCCCCTAAACCTTCTGATGAGGGGCGCTTGGGGTTGAAATAAGCCCAGGGATTAAAACAACGAACAGGCGCTTCTACACACACACACACACACACACACACACACACACACACACACACACACACACACAAAGACCCCCTATCCTACTAACTAACTTGAGTCCAAACTTAACATTTACATTGGGACAATAAGGTAAATCACACATTGATGTCAATGG
This sequence comes from Oncorhynchus nerka, assembly GCF_034236695.1. Taxonomy (NCBI): domain Eukaryota; kingdom Metazoa; phylum Chordata; class Actinopteri; order Salmoniformes; family Salmonidae; genus Oncorhynchus; species Oncorhynchus nerka. The sequence goes on from NC_088402.1 coordinate 57,720,606, forward strand.
GGAAAATTGGCCAAATAAATTAAAGTTAGTGTACATGTGTGGGATGGATAGTACTTTAGGGTTGGTGCTGGTGGCTGGGTTTAGTGTGTGTGTATAGAAGAGTCTAGTGTGTGTGTGTGTGTGTGTGTGTGTTCGTGTGTGTGTGTGTGTGTGTGTGTGTGTGTGTGTGTGTGTGTGTGTGTGTAGAAGAGTCTAGTGAGTTAGGGAGGGAGGTGGGCGCGTGCTGGGCCGTCTGTCCTATAGGATTATGTCTGGCAGTAAAAGGTGGCGCAATGTGAGGGGACGTGCGTTACTGTTAAACGAGGATTAGGGAATATCTGGGTATTCTCATGGCTGCCGGGGGGCTGTAGACCGACGGAAGAGGGCTATAGACCGACTGGAGGGGGCTGTAGACCGAGGGGGACGGGGATGTAGACCGAGGGGGACGGGGGATGTAGACCGACTGGAGGGGGCTATAGACCGAGGGGGACGGGGGCTGTAGACCGACGGGGACGGGGGCTGTAGACCGAGGAGGGAGGGGGCTGTAGGCTGTAGACCGACGGGAGGGGGCTGTAGGCAGACGGGAGGGCGGGTGGCTGTAGACTGATGGGAGGGGGCTGTAGACCGACAGGAGGGGGCTGTAGACCGACGGGAGGGGGCTGTAGACCGAGGGGGACGGGGATGTAGACCGAGGGGGACGGGGGATGTAGACCGAGGGGGACGGGGGATGTAGACTGACTGGAGGGGGCTGTAGACCGAGGGGGACGGGGGATGTAGACCGACAAGAGGGAGGGGGCTGTAGACCGACGGGAGGGGGCTGTAGACCAACGGGGGCGGGGGCTGTAGACCGACTGGAGGGGGCTGTAGACCGAGGGGGACGGGGGATGTAGACCGACGAGAGGGAGGGGGCTGTAGACCGACGGGAGGGGGCTGTAGACCAACGGGGGCGGGGCTGTAGACCGACGGGGACGGGGGATGTAGACCGAGGAGGGAGGGGCTTTAGGCTGGAGACCGACGGGAGGGGGCTGTAGGCAGACGGGAGGGCGGGTGGCTGTAGACTGATGGGAGGGGGCTGTAGACCGACAGGAGGGGCTGTAGACCGACGGGAGAGGGGGCTGTAGACCGACAGGGACGGGGCTGTAGACCGACGGGGACGGGGCTGTAGACCGACGGGAGGGGGGCTGTAGACCGACGGGGACGGGGGCTGTAGACCGACGGGAGGGGGCTGTAGACCGACGGGAGGGGGCTGTAGACCGACGGGAGGGGGATGTAGAACGACGGGGACGGGGGCTGTAGACCGACGGGAGGGGGCTGTAGACCGACGGGAGGGCGGGGGGCTGTAGACCGACGGGGACGGGGCTGTAGACCGAGGAGGGAGGGGGCTGTAGGCTGTAGACCGACGGGAGGGGGCTGTAGACCGACGGGGACGGGGGATGTAGACCGAGGAGGGAGGGGGCTGTAGGCTGTAGACCGACGGGAGGGGGCTGTAGACCGACGGGGACGGGGGATGTAGACCGAGGAGGGAGGGGGCTGTAGGCTGTAGACCGACGGGAGGGGGCTGTAGGCAGACGGGAGGGCGGGTGGCTGTAGACTGATGGGAGGGGGCTGTAGACCGACGGGAGGGGGCTGTAGGCAGACGGGAGGGCGGGTGGCTGTAGACTGATGGGAGGGGGATGTAGACCGACAGGAGGGGGCTGTAGACCGACGGGAGGGGGCTGTAGACCGAGGGGACGGGGGATGTAGACCGAGGGGGACGGGGGATGTAGACCGAGGGGGGCGGGGGATGTAGACTGACTGGAGGGGGCTGTAGACCGAGGGGGACGGGGGATGTAGACCGACGAGAGGGAGGGGGCTGTAGACCGACGGGGAGGGGGCTGTAGACCAACGGGGCGGGGGCTGTAGACCGACTGGAGGGGCTGTAGACCGAGGGGGACGGGGGATGTAGACCGACGAGAGGGAGGGGGCTGTAGACCGACGGGAGGGGGCTGTAGACCAACGGGGGCGGGGCTGTAGACCGACGGGGACGGGGATGTAGACCGAGGAGGGAGGGGGCTGTAGGCTGGAGACCGACGGGAGGGGGCTGTAGGCAGACGGGAGGGCGGGTGGCTGTAGACTGATGGGAGGGGCTGTAGACCGACAGGAGGGGGCTGTAGACCAACGGGAGGGGGCTGTAGACCGACAGGGACGGGGCTGTAGACCGACGGGGACGGGGCTGTAGACCGACGGGAGGGGGGCTGTAGACCGACGGGGACGGGGGCTGTAGACCGACGGGAGGGGGCTGTAGACCGACGGGAGGGGGCTGTAGACCGACGGGAGGGGGATGTAGAACGACGGGGACGGGGGCTGTAGACCGACGGGAGGGGGGGCTGTAGACCGACGGGAGGGCGGGGGCTGTAGACCGGCGACGGGGACGGGGGCTGTAGACCGAGGAGGGAGGGGGCTGTAGGCTGTAGACCGACGGGAGGGGGCTGTAGGCAGACGGGAGGGCGGGTGGCTGTAGACTGATGGGAGGGGGCTGTAGACCGACAGGAGGGGGCTGTAGACCGACGGGAGGGGGCTGTAGACCGACGGGGACCGGGGCTGTAGACCGACGGGGACGGGGCTGTAGACCGACGGGAGGGTGGGTGGCTGTAGACTGATGGGAGAGGGCTGTAGACTGATGGGAGGGGGCTGTAGACCGACGGGAGGGGGCTGTAGACAGATGGGGGAGGGGGCTGTAGACCGACGGGAGGGGGCTGTAGACTGAAGGGAGAGATCTGTAGACCGACGGGAGGGGCTGTATACTGATGGGGGCGGGGCTGTAGACTGACGGGACGTGGGGGGCTGTAGACTGACAGGGACAGGGGCTGTAGACCGACGGGAGGGTGGGTGGCTGTAGACTGACGGGAGGGGGCTGTAGACTGACAGGAGAGGGCTGTAGACTGACGGGAGAGGGCTGTAAGACTGACGGGAGGGGGCTGTAGACGGACGGGGACCGGGGCTGTAGACCGACGGGAGGGGGCTGTAGACGGACGGGGACCGGGGCTGTAGACTGACGGGAGGGGGCTGTAGACTGACGGGACGTGGGGGCTGTAGACTGAAGGGACGTGGGGGCTGTAGACTGACGGGGACGGGGGCTGTAGACCGACGGGAGGTTGGGTGGGTGGCTGTAGACTGACGGGAGGGGGCTGTAGACCGACGGGAGGGTGGGTGGGTGGCTGTAGACCGACGGGAGGGGGCTGTAGACCGACGGGGACGGGGGCTGTAGACCGACGGGAGGGTGGGTGGGTGGCTGTAGACCGACGGGAGGGGGCTGTAGACCGACGGGGACGGGGGCTGTAGACTGACGGGACGTGGGGGGGAATACGTGTGTGTTACAAAGGCAGCGGGGTGATAAAGTGACTTTGGCTGAGTGTCGGGCCGCACAGGAGGACAGGAGGAAAATGCCTATTTTACTGTTGTGGAAACCATTGTTTCATTTCCACCTCGGTACTTTCTTTTTTTTTCTCCATCTTCGAAAATATCTCAGCGTCTGGCCGCGGTTCAAGAAGGGTGAAAACAATACAGCCATTGAGCTCCAGAGCACCTCCAGCTTGACTCGTGCTAAGCACTAGTTTTAACGCCTTTCCAAGCTCTCTCTCTCTCTCTCTCTCTCTCTCTCTCTCTCTCTCTCTCTCTCTCTCTCTATCCCTCTCTCTCTCTCTCTCTCTCTCTCTCTCTCCCTCTTCCTCTTCTCTCTCTCTCCCTGTTGTTAGACCGTATATCTTTGGGTCCTTGTGGCTGAGCGATGGTTTCCAGTGGCCAGGCTGAGGTATGTTTATGGCTGTCCCTGCCCTGAGTCCCAGCCCCGGCCTTAACCTTCACCCTCCCAATGACTCCTGTGGGCCCTGACAGGGAGATAATGGGGGCTGGAGACCCCTACCGCCAGCTGCCCCCCTCCACCCACAGGCTTTTAATTAAAGTCTGCCGCTCATCTCATCTGGGTGGTGTGCGTGTGTGAAAGTATGAGGGTGTGTGTGTGTGTGTGTGTGTGTGTGTGTGTGTATGTGTGTGTGCGTCAGGTAACCCGGGGCCATTTGTTCTGTGTTAATCACAATATTGAGAGTGTGTTTCAGCTCACACTGCAGTGATGGGTATCAATTTACCTTAATGAGAAGAGGGATCTATGGCTTGATGTATGGATGTGGTGGAGGACCCCTCTTCCCTCCCTCCTATCAGAGCAAGGACGCTAATGTTTAAGCAGGGTGCATTAGGATGGCTGCGCTGAGGCAAAGGGCCTCAAGGTGGAGCTGCGTGAGGAAACTCACCGCCTATCTTCCGTCCCTCTACCCTGCTATGATCAATTAATCATTCGTTAAAATATTAATATTAATTTAACAACACTAGTTAATAATCAAGTGCTTATGTGACAACACCATCAACCTTCAACCATTCAGATCTCGTCTCATATCAGAAACAGTCTCAGATGTCAGGTTCCAAAGAGACAAGGAAGAGAGGGAGGAGAAGGACGAGAAGCTGTTGACAGGATTCTGCCCCTTCTGTCAGACAAAAGAGACGTTGGGGCAGGAGCTTTTTAGAGACCACCGTCATCATCAACCCCACTAGAGAGACGGAGAGGAGAGAGGGAGGGCAGACGGGCAGACACACAGACGAACAGAAACGCCAGGTGATTGAAAAAAGGTGGCACGTTTCCCTGTTCCCCACTTCCACCTGTTCTCTGTGTGTGTGTGTGTGTGTGTGTGTGTGTGTGTGTGTGTGTGTGTGTGTGTGTGTTTTTGGTGCTGCTGACCTATTGGTCCATCTGACCACCAGGGGCACTGTAGCACAACCAAACCTCCCCACCACCCAGTGATCGGATCACTGCCAACTATAATCAAATTTCTTCACATCAGGTTACTGTTTGATTTTAGTTAACAAAATCCAACCTTCTTGGATCTGCCGTTCTTGGATCTGTGTCTGAGATTCCTTATATAGTGCCCTACCTTTGTCCAGCTCCTCATGGGCACTGTATAGAGAATAGGGTGCCAATTCAGACACTGCCAGGGAAACAACAGCAGTGACTTTTCAAAGTAACCAACGATTAATAGCCAGTCTATTCTAAAGGGTTGCCTTTCCCTAATGGCCTGGGAGAGCAGTGTACGGCTCCCCACAGGCCTCTTCAATGGTCCAGCATAATTCAGTCATTTAGAGAAACACTCTCAGGACTGCTTTCCACTGGGAACACAATCACACATAATTACCCAATCAGCATACTGAAACAGAACCAACTCACACCAAGACCCTTGAAAGGCACAAAGTCATGAAAGGGACTTGAAAGCGTGAATTTGTGGAGTAATATGGAGGAACTGTCCATGGCAGAGTAATTCAGGTACCTGAGACATGTGCACATGCGCAGGCACACACACACACACACACACACACACACTTGTTGGATCGGTACACGCTGGAAGATAGTTGCTGGGTGTTGGTTGGCTGACCAGAGATGGGAGGGGACACATCTGGACAGACATCAGGTCAACATTGTGTGAAATGTTTCCATGAAATGACGTGTGGAGTCATTTAAAGTAAGGAATAATAATAATATGTGACGTGTCCCTTACATCTCAGGCATATAATTAGGTGTGGATGGTACAACGGTCCCTGTCTGTCTCATTGAAAGGAAAGGGCCCACTAACTGAACACACTGACCTGGTATCAAATAATTGCAATGAATGTCACTCACCTATTGAAGATCAAGGACACATGGGGGGAAAATGAAAAGTGGAACGTCAGTTACATGATCCTAAACTGAGTGGACAAAACATTATGAACACCTGCTCTTTCCATGACACAGACTGACCAAGTGGATCCAGGTGAAGGCTATGATCCCTTATTGATGTCACATGTTAAATCCAATTCAATCAGTGTAGATGAAGGGGAGGAGACGAGTTAAAGAAGGATTATTTAAGCCTGGAGACGATTGAGACATGGATTGTGAATGTGTGGCGTTCAGAGGGTGAATGGGCAAGACCAAAAGATTGAAGTGCCTTTGAACGGGGTATGGTAGTAGGTGCCAGGCACACCGGTTTATGCCAAGAATTGCAACGCTGCTGGGTTTCCCCTTGTGTATCAAGAATGGTCCACCACCCAAAGGACATCCAGCCAACTTGACACAACTGTGGGAAGCATTGGAGTCAACATGGGCCAGCATCCCTGTGGAACGCCTTCAACACTTTGTAGAGGCCATGAATTGAGGCTGTTTTGAGAGCAAAAGGGGGGTGCAACTCATTATCAGGAAGGTGTTCTTAATGTTTTCTACACTCAGTGTATGTCACAATGATCAAACAATACTTTTAAAAGTAACTGTATTGCTAGGCAAGATGCTAGACAAGATTTCTGTGTAGTTTGAGGTAAGGAATGCCTGAAGCCGCAAAAGGTAACTCAGAGCTCAACACACACAAACACACACTTTCTCCCCTTTCACCGTATGAGCATATATATGGAATGGGGCAAAAAAGTATTTAGTCAGCCACCAATTGTGCAAGTTCTCCCACTTAAAAAGATGAGAGAGGCCTGTAATTTTCATCATGTCAACTATGACAGACAAAATGAGAAAAAAAAATCCAGAAAATAACATTGTAGGATTTTTGATGAATTTATTTGCAAATTATGGTGGAAAATAAGTATTTGGTCACCTACAAACAAGCAAAATTTCTGGCTCTCACAGACCTGTAACTTCTTCTTTAAGAGGCCCCTCTGTCCTCCACTCGTTACCTGTATTACTGGCACCTGTTTGAACTTGTTATCAGTATAAAAGACACCTGTCCACAACCTCAAACAGTCACACTCCAAACTCCACTATGGCCAAGGCCAAAGAGCGGTCAGCAGAAACAAAATTGCCTGCCACAGGCTGGGAAGACTGAATCTGGGAGAACTTGCACAATTGGTGGCTGACTAAATACTTTTTTGCCCCACTGTATATATATGTAGGTGTGTGCGTGTGTGTGTTTGAGAGTTATTTTAATTACTCCTCCGCAAACAACAGTCTTTAGCTGGCTGTTTCACCGCAATCCCCCTAACAGAGCTAACAGCGCTAACAGAGCTAACAGCGCCTGTCCTGCCTGAGGGAGTGTTTAGGACACACACACACCTATGTATTACCCAGCATGCACAATTAATCAGGCTCCTCTAATTTGGGCCTTAGCGTGCATATATGTAAATGAAAGGCAAACAAAAGGCCTCGATGTTGGAGTGTGTGTGTGTGTGTGTGTGTGTGTACAAGAAAGGGTCCGTGCGGAGCCCTTAGCCATGAGACGCTAATTAAAAAGCCATATCAGTGGGATGACTTATTAGTGACGCCGACGGCCTGCAGTTAGCCGCGCAGCGACACCGCGGCCAACGCTAGTTAGCCTTGGGGAAGAGATTGATGGCTCTCCTAGCGCTAGCACTGCAGCCAGGATAGCACCGCTGGGTAGTTAGCTAGTCCGCGTGGACACATTTAGCCCTAGCCAAATTAGCTTAGAGCCATTATACCTGCCGCTGTTAGCCATTAGCCTAGCCATTAGCCTAGTGCAGGAGTGGTGCCTCAGAGCCCAATAGAAGGTTACAGAGAACATGGCAATTAGGCCATAATAGGGTAAACAATAACTTTGGTGATCGATGGAGCAAAAAGAGGTGAATTCTCTTTGGAAAAAGATCACCGGCGTCGTAATGAAAGACACCAGAAAGCGAGAGACAGAGTGAGAGAGATGGGAGAGAGAGAGAGAAAGAGAAAGTGTTCCATTGATCTTTCTCCGTGTGGTCGAGGGTTTTGAAAGCCATCTCCACCTTCTCATACACCCATTCAGTGCGTCTCCACATGTCATGTCATACATACTCAGGGGCCTTGATTCTCTCTCTGTGTGGGACGCCTCTCTGCAAGTGTCTGTCTCACACCGTGAAGTACACACGTTCCTGCTCTGGGAGATTCAATTCATCAGGAGACATGGAGCTGTACTCCCCCCACCTCCTGCTCTCCCCTCCCGCTGCTCTTTACAATACACACACATCATTGACATCATCTCCAAACATTTACTTAATAATTTAACACCGCGCCGCCCGTCAATACCATTTCCATAGAGGAGCTTGAGGACGAGAGAGAGGGGGAACACAAAGAAACAGAGAGGGGGGGGGAACAAGCGAGTTATGAGGATCGATGGTGCAAAAAAAATGGGTTTATCGAGTGCCGCACCGTGTCATATTTCCCGCAGACACAGATAAGAGAGTGGAGAGAGAGAAAGCGCTCGCCCTCTGCCGTGTAAGGTAGCGGAGAGGGAAAAAATTAATGAGATTATTGATGTTACACGTCCAAAATAATTGCTCAGATTTCAGGGGTGGGACAGGGGCACGCTGATGGGTTCGGTGATCCGTGGAAAGCTTCATTTGCCGGTAAAGGCCAACGAGTCGGAGCCGGGGCCTCGGGAGGGGACTTTGGATTGTGACCCCAGCAGTGTGGGGGGGGGGGGGGGGGCGACGACATGCTTAGACGTGTGTGTGTGTGTGTGTGTGGGGGGTGGCATGCTTGTGCTTCACACGCATACACAAACAATGTACAGTGCCTTCAGAAAGTATTCTCACCCCTTGACTCATTCCACATGTTGTTGTGTTACAGCCTGAATTCAAAATGGAAAAAATATTTTATAATATTTTGGGGCTGCACACAATACCCCATAATGACAAAGTGAAAACTTGATTTTTGACATTTGGAATAAGGTGTATGATTACTTTCAGAAGGCACTGTATATACACACACACACACAATGTACATGCACGTACACACACATACACACACAGAATGTATACACACACACTTGATTTATAACAGCAGAAAAAGCTGTTGCGGATTAAAAGGGGATGGGACTGTCCTGTTGGATGTGGATGCCTAGCCCCGTGTGTTCTGTATACTTAACCTTGGACCCCAGGCTCTAGAAACACACACCCCTCCAATACAATTCACTTATAGAGAGACCTGTGTCTCCTTGATTCTATTCCCCAGGGTGAGCCCATAGTCAGAGGGAGGGCAAAGATAACTGGGACACACAACTGTACATAGAGAGGGTTTCAAAGGGTTAATTGTGTGTACTGTGAATACTGTATATAATGTGTGTGTGTATACATATATGTGTATATGTGTGAATACGTGTGTGTGTGTGTGTGTGTGTGTGTGCGTGTGCGTGTGTATATGTATGCTTCCATGTGTGTGTGTGTGTGTGTGTGTGTGTGTGTGTGTGGTGGAGAATGTAATAATGTATGTGTGTGTGTGTGCATGTGCGTGCCTGCTTCTTCACAAAGACACATTCAGAGGCCCAGAGACTGGAGAGCGGCTCGGCTTCAAGATGGAGCCCAAAATCTCATCTCGTTCACAAAGCAAACATTCCAACTTTTCAACGCTCCTCTGCACTTTCCACTAATTCTGCTCACTTCCAGCATCATCACACAGAAATACAGTGTACCTTAGCTTAGCTTAAACACGGTAGGAATCTTTATTAGTTACCCTAAAAGCATTTAACCAAAGTGTGTTTCACCTTAGTTGAGCACAAGATGCGCACTATAATTTAATTTCTCACAAATGTGCGTGTGTGTTTCTGTGCATTTGTGTATCTGCATCTGTATGTGCGTGCATGTGTGTGTGTGCATGTGTGTATCTGTATGCTTCTCTCTGTGTGTGTGTGTGTGTGTGTGGCTCCCAGGACAGCACTTCCTGTCCAGATCATCTGACACGTGGTGAAGGGGGTCGAAGAGCAATTGGATCTCAGGGGTGGGCACTGGCCCCCTGCCGCACATCTCATAGTTCCAAGCTGACCGTTTTACGGTTGAATCTGTAAAACTATTACGCTCGTTTAAAAAAAAATGCTATCGTCAAAGTATCTCAGAGAGAGGGGGAGAAGGAGGGCGAGAGAGGGCCAGAAAGTTGGACAGAAGGGGCGGCCATCTTTGAGAACAAGGTGGAACATATCTCTATTTTGGAACCCTCTCGTTGCTCGTCCCCCCCCCTCTGTCTCTCTCTCGTCCTGTCACTCTCATTGAAGCAGTATGCACGCATGGTCTGAGTCTATTGGAGAGTTAAGAGGAAGTCTGCCATTCATATCCCTCCTTTAATTCACAGACAGATGGGCACCATGTCAAAGCTCGCAAATTCAGACCGCCACTCTTTCCCTTTTTCCCCTCTCGCTCTTAAACGATTTCTGTCTCT
>NC_088402.1:57735773-57758273 GCF_034236695.1 Oncorhynchus nerka
TGTGTGGTGGTGGTGCGGGGGGTCAGAGTGTGTGTGTGAGAGACACTACGACACTACTCTCCTGTATGTGTGGTGAAGAACAACATAGTAGATGGTGTGTGGCCAACCAGCTCTCACAAATCTCACTTCAGAATTTGACGTTCATCCACGTTTCTCAAACGTCAAATTTCGAAGTTATTGCAAACGTCAAATTTCAAAGTGTTTAAGGTGAAGTTTAGGCATTAACTCTGAACTTTTAAGGTAAGGGTTACGGTTTGGGATCGGCGTAAAACAAAAATGTCAAGAACAACTTTCTATCACTGGATTTGAACTTGCAACATTTGGAAACAGAGGCAAAGGTGGATGCTTACGCCCAACAACACCTAGCAAAACTGAACACTACTTGAAGGTAACAGCGCTCACTGTTGCCCCTAGTGGCCGGTTTCCATGTCATCTCCCGACGTCCTTATGGAGGGACGTCGAATACTGACTTGTGTCGTGTGTGAGACACTACTCTCATGTTGAATGCCTCTTTAACCTTACAGGACCCTGTTCAGACAGACTAGCCTTTCACCTTAAAATAAAGCCCTCTTTTTTTTTGCCCACCCGGGGGCAAATCTATATTTTCTTAATTTCAAAAATAAATGGAACTCAAAGCTTGTGGAGGGGTTATCATCCCCAGAGTGGGGAGAGGCTAATTTCTTCCAGCTGTGTGTGTGTGTGTGTGTGTGTGTGTGTCAAAGTGTGCGTGTGTGTGTCTGAGCGTGTGCGTGTTTGGGTCTCTGTGTGTGTGAGTGTGATGGGGGTTGTAAAATGACAGATTTATTCGACCCTTAAACACACGAGACAGCCTGAGCTCCACATACTGTCAGAGGGGCCTTGTTAGGAGGCTCATGTTGCTGGATACCTCTTCTCCCTCTCTCTAGCTCTCTCTCTATCTCTCTATCTCTCTTTCTATCTCTACCTCTCTCTCTCTCCTCCTCTCCCTCTCTCTCTGCCTCTCTCTCTCCCTCTCTCTATCTCTCTCTCTACCTCTCTCTCTCTCTCTACCCCTCTCTCTACCTCTCTCTCTCTCTCTACAGCTCTCTACCGCTCTCTCTCTACCGCTCTCTCTCTTTCTACCTCTCTCTCTCTCTACCTACCTCTCTCTCTACCTACCTCTCTCTTTCTCTCTCTCTGCCTATCATTTTTCTGACTGTGTATACGCTACATTGCTTGAGTGTGTGCATGTCTTCCAAATGTTTCCTATGTATATGCGGTAGTGGTAGTGGAGACACACACACACACACGAAGGAGCCCTTTAAAGTCAACCGACGGCTGCCTGTGCATGTACACGTGTGAGTGTATGTGCTCCACCCCCCCCCCCCCATCCACTCATTTACACACTCTCTTACATAGTTAGTTAAGAGCGCCACAGCCCCCCCCCCCCCTCTGCAGTGTACCTCGCGGTGAGGGGCATAATTCACAGGCTGACACACAAACATTGCTCTCGTTTCAGGTTTAAGTGTGCAGCCGGGGCCCTATACGTTGCTCTTGGCCCGCGCCCACCAGTGCATACAGCGAATGCGTGAGGCCAAAGGGGCTTGGCAACCCTGATGGAAGCCACACGGTCCATAAGTGGGGCCTGGGAAATGTTGGGGAGAAGGAAGGGTGTCGGCGAGGAGTGGAGGAGAGTGACGGGATCTGGTTCGCCATTGGAAGTACTGGGGTACATAGTCGTCGACGCCGTCGTTGCTCTCAGCATCATCAGTATCTGACCATCGCCATGGCTACCGTCATCATTACCTTCATCATTGTCATCACCGTCATATACTGTGCACCATCATCATGACTACCTTCATCATCATTACCATCACCATCATATACTGTACACCATCATCATGACTACCTTCATCATCACCTTCTTTACCATCATCATCATATACTGTACACCATCATCATAACTACCTTCATCATCATTATTACCATCACCATCATATACTGTACACCATCATCATGACTACCTTCATCATCATCATTACCATCACCATCATCTACTGTACACAATCATCATAACTACCTTCCTCATCATCATACCTACCTTCATCATCACCATCATATACTGTACACCATCATCATGACTACCTTCATCATCATCATTACCATCACCATCATCTACTGTACACAATCATCATAACTACCTTCATCATCATCATCATCATATACTGTACACAATCATCATAACTACCTTCATCATCATCATCATCATATACTGTACACAATCATCATAACTACCTTCCTCATCATCATAACTACCTTCATCATCACCATCATCTACTGTACACAATCATCATAACTACCTTCATCATCACCATCATATACTGTACACAATCATCATAACTACCTTCATCATCATCATAACTACCTTCATCATCACCATCATCTACTGTACACAATCATCATAACTACCTTCATCATCACCATCATATACTGTACACAATCATCATAACTACCTTCATCATCATCATAACTACCTTCATCATCACCATCATCTACTGTACACAATCATCATAACTACCTTCATCATCACCATCATCTACTGTACACAATCATCATAACTACCTTCATCATCACCATCATATACTGTACACAATCATCATAACTACCTTCCTCATCATCATAACTACCTTCATCATCACCATCATCTACTGTACACAATCATCATAACTACCTTCACAATCACCATCATATACTGTACACCATCATCATAACTACTTTCATCATCATCATCATTATCATCATCATCGACACCATCACAATATACGGTACATCATCATCACCATAACTATAATCATCAGCCTAACTACCACAAACTCATCACCATAACTACCATCATCATCAGACACCTTGGATGACCTGGCCTGGTGAGACGGAAGGTCAAAGCTCAGACTGGCGTCGACACCACCAAAACCACACAAATACGCCACACACACCAAAAACACACAGCCAATTTACTACCCAGGGAGGGATGGAGAGTTCTCTCTATAAAAACCTATTAGGTCATCACTGCTTAAACCTGATACCTCGGCACCAACGATGGTAGGCTTGTAAAGAGGAGCAAACTGGGCCTGTCCCCAACTGCTAACCCTGTGCCTTTTGAGATACACACATACTATACACACTGCTCATGGATTCACACACACACGCAAATACACCCACACTGTGCATGGATTCACAAACACATACAGGCACACAAACACACACACTCGTCTTAGAACAGAGTAAGACCTGAACCACAGAATCAACAAGGTTTGACTCAAATCCATAATATGATCAATTATATGTTCCATATTCTCCCCTGTATAACAGCATATTATACCTAACCTGAGCGTTTATTGTGCTAGTGCTTACAGAGACATGGTTCAGGTGGGGTGCCAAGACCCTCAAAGGTCTGTTACAGTGAACATTAGCCTCCAGTGTGAGGCCAGACACACACAGACATACCACAGTTTTGCACAAAATAGTAAGACCCAAAATATACACCAAAATAAAGTAAAATAATGAATAAGAGTATAATAATGTGCGCACACACACACACACACACACACACACACACACACACACAAACACACACACACACACACACACACTCTCTCTCTCTATCTCTCTGGGTACATTCTTCAGGGTCACACACACACACACACACACACACACACACACACCGCAGCCTTGGTTTTCACAGCATGGCTGGCGCTGTGTCGGCACATCAACAAGTCTTCGGTAGTTGACTTTCTGCCTGTGTGTGTGTGTGTGTGTGTGTGTGTGTGTGTGTGTTCGTGAGTGTGCACCTCGGCCCCCTTAGTCCCTGGTTACTCTGTATTATTTCGGCAGAGATACACAGACTGTCTGTGCAAACAGGATATGTCCCGGCCCTATTCCCTTACATCTTGTCTGCATTAATAGTCAGTCAACTCTGTTTTCAGAGCAAATAATTTCAATACGTTTCCATTCAAAGAAAATATACCGGCTGAAATATCACTGTGTTTGAAACATGCTTTGACGGGGGGCCTCGTTTATTTTCCTTATGGGGCTCCTCTGTCGGTCTGCCTGCCTTGTGTCATTTATAATATATTTACTGACCCTTATTTTACCAGGTAAGATGACTGAGAACATATTCTCTTTTACAGCAACAACCTGGGGAAGAGTTACAGGGACAAATGAGCCATTTGGAAGCTAGGGATGATTAGTTGGCCATGATGGTAGGAGGGCCAGATTGGGAATTTAGCCAGGACACCAGGGTTAACACCCCTACTCTTATAATAAGTGCTGTGGGATCTTTAGTGATGACAGAGAGTCAGGACACTCGTTTTAACATCCTATCCGAAAGACAGCACCCTTATGCAGAGGCATGTCCCCTTCACTGCCCTGGTATCTCCTTAGACCAGAGGGAACAGTCTACCTACTGGCCATCCCAACACCACTCCCAGCAGAATCTGGTCTCCCATCGAGGGACTGACCAGAACAGACTCTGCTTAGCATCAGAGGCGAGCCAGCAGAGGGATACAGGGTGGTATGCTGCTGGCTTTATCAAATTGCTGTGTCAAGAGAGACAAACATACTACCTCCGGACAAGATCCTCTCGAACGGGATAGCGTGTCACATGATCGAGGACAAATAATTGGTGGAGGGAAAGAAAAGACGGCAGGTGTTTTTGGAGGTTTAACGGAGAGCCTCGGAAAAATTCCTCGGAATTCCTTGTCTAAGACACAGAAAAAAAAAGGTTATAGTGTGGTGGTGGTGGGGCAGGCCACCGTTAAGACTGAAGGTCGAAACATTAAACTTTTTCGATTGTTTCTTCTGAAAAAGATCATGTAATTCAATAAACATTGGACGACGCTGCAACAACCACGTCTCCTATATCAACTCCACGAGGATTCAAAGTGCTTTAACAGAGTGCATACGAGACCGTATGTGTGTATTACACCAACTGGCCTATACACAGAGCACACCAAACATTAGGAACACCTTCCTAATATTGTATTGCACCCGTAATAGGCAAATGCAGCGCAACAGGCACGTGGTCTTGTACGTAGTTTATATAGGATGACGTTTGCACTCGGTGTGATATTATGAAATGAAGTGCTTGCGGATTTCGTAGCGACATAAGCATGTCGCACTGAGGTGGCGCCCTGCGAGGGAGAGGAACAGGGCGGTGTTGCGGTAAGGTCTCGCTCTCTCTCCATCCCCTCGTTTAGTGAATCACTGTGACAAAGAGCAGGCCGGCCCGACCACAGCACATCCTGACTGAGAACACTGAGGGCTGTACAGTGGCCTGTCTGGTGAGCCTGGGTCAGAGACAAGCAGTAACTGAGGGGATGGCTCTCTACCATTTTGGGATTCCTTTCACCAAATTCTGTTCAACTCTATTCTAAGGTGCCCAATCAGGTTCAGTGCTCTGGGAAACCTGCCATGTGACTAGGTGAGACCACTGATGTCAAAAGAAACCCTTCCAGTGACCACAGCCCTGCTCTGTAGTGAGAATTTCCCAAATATTCCCAGTGAGGAGAAAATAGAGCACAGGGAAGTGGGAAGGAAAAGTCCCTCAACGTTATTCCCTGCCCAGACTTTTTTCCTTTCCCGCAGCGATGGCAACCCTCAGACCGAGCTACTGTGTACTGTACCTGCTACTGGACTGAAATATGAGCCCTACCCAAAATAAACCCTCAACTTTTGCAACACACAAGAAAGTGGGTTTTAAAAACAAACGTCTAAAAATACAATTGTTGGAGAGCGGGAGGCCCAGCAGTGGTAGTGTGTGTGTGTGTGTGTGTGTGTGTGTGTGTGTGTGTGTGTGTGTGTGTGTGTGTGTGTGTGAGGGAGGGAGAGCGAGAGAGAGAGAGCGAGCTGGCATTTCTGTGGCCAGCCCCACAGCTTGCCAGGGTATAGGACCCGGGGAGGCCTGGCCGCTGGAATGCATTGGCCAACCACCGGCTTCCTTTCAACATTTATTGAAAATCGACCACTGGCACCTGCTACGGAGGCCCACAGCCGGGTGATCCCCTTAGAACACCTTTCTGCTTCGCATGAGAGGATCATTCAATATTAGGAGGCTCATCTTTAATGCACGTGTCCCCCATGTTTGACCGTGTGTAAACATAAGCACCGGACACTGGAAGAGCGACAACTGAATAGACCTGATTTAACATAGCAAATACCTGAATTAAACATAGACCAACAACAGAATGCCAATCAGAGAAGTCCAAAATGCTAAAATGAGAATTGGTGCCAAATCCAAAAGCGTTGAGTCCTGATATTACCTCACGTATGTTGTGTATCAGTAGACATCTGAAGTCCCCGGAGCGCCCCCTTTTTGCCAGTCTCTCTATTTGGGAGTGTAAGTTCCAGGAGCAAGTCAGCGTGTGTTCTCCGAGGTAGACCAAAGGAACCGTGCAGGGCTTTAAAAACAATCTCCTGCTTGTGTGTGGAGCTCGTGGGTGGATTAGGTCGACTGGGAGGTTACCCCTGTCTGTCACCGTAACACCCAGAGAACACCTAAACATATCCATCTGGGAGGTTACCCCTGTCTGTCACCGTAACACCCAGAGAACACCTAAACATATCCATCTGGGAGGTTACCCCTGTCTGTCACCGTACAACACCCAGAGAACACCTAAACATATCTATCTGGGAGGTTACCCCTGTCTGTCACCGTAACACCCAGAGAACACCTAAACATATCCATCTGGGAGGTTACCCCTGTCTGTCACCGTACAACACCCAGAGAACACACAAACATATCCATCTGGGAGGTTACCCCTGTCTGTCACCGTACAACACCCAGAGAACACCCAAACATATCCATCTGGGAGGTTACCCCTGTCTGTCACCGTAACACCCAGAGAACACCCAAACATATCAATCTGGGAGGTTACCCCTGTCTGTCACCGTAACACCCAGAGAACACCTAAACATATCCATCTGGGAGGTTACCCCTGTCTGTCACCGTAACACCCAGAGAACACCCAAACATATCCATCTGGGAGGTTACCCCTGTCTGTCACCGTACAACACCCAGAGAACACCTAAACATATCCATCTGGGAGGTTACCCCTGTCTGTCACCGTACAACACCCAGAGAACACCTAAACATATCTATCTGGGAGGTTACCCCTGTCTGTCACCGTACAACACCCAGAGAACACCTAAACATATCCATCTGGGAGGTTACCCCTGTCTGTCACCGTACAACACCCAGAAAACACCTAAACATATCTATCTGGGAGGTTACCCCTGTCTGTCACCGTACAACACCCAGAGAACACCTAAACATATCTATCTGGGAGGTTACCCCTGTCTGTCACCGTAACACCCAGAGAACACCTAAACATATCCATCTGGGAGGTTACCCCTGTCTGTCACCGTACAACACCCAGAGAACACCTAAACATATCCATCTGGGAGGTTACCCCTGTCTGTCGCCGTACAACACCCAGAGAACACCCAAACATATCCATCTGGGAGGTTACCCCTGTCTGTCGCCGTACAACACCCAGAGAACACCTAAACATATCCATCTGGGAGGTTACCCCTGTCTGTCACCGTACAACACCCAGAAAACACCTAAACATATCTATCTGGGAGGTTACCCCTGTCTGTCACCGTACAACACCCAGAGAACACCTAAACATATCTATCTGGGAGGTTACCCCTGTCTGTCACCGTAACACCCAGAGAACACCTAAACATATCCATCTGGGAGATTACCCCTGTCTGTCACCGTACAACACCCAGAGAACACCTAAACATATCCATCTGGGAGGTTACCCCTGTCTGTCGCCGTACAACACCCAGAGAACACCCAAACATATCCATCTGGGAGGTTACCCCTGTCTGTCACCGTACAACACCCAGAGAACACCTAAACATATCCATCTGGGAGGTTACCCCTGTCTGTCACCGTACAACACCCAGAGAACACCTAAACATATCCATCTGGGAGGTTACCCTGTCTGTCACAACACCCAGAGAACACCTAAACATATCCATCTGGGAGGTTACCCCTGTCTGTCACCGTACAACACCCAGAGAACACCTAAACATATCTATCTGGGAGGTTACCCCTGTCTGTCACCGTAACACCCAGAGAACACCTAAACATATCCATCTGGGAGGTTACCCCTGTCTGTCACCATACAACACCCAGAGAACACACAAACATATGCATCTGGGAGGTTACCCCTGTCTGTCACCGTACAACACCCAGAGAACACACAAACATATCCATCTGGGAGGTTACCCCTGTCTGTCACCGTACAACACCCAGAGAACACCCAAACATATCCATCTGGGAGGTTACCCCTGTCTGTCACCGTAACACCCAGAGAACACCTAAACATATCCATCTGGGAGGTTACCCCTGTCTGTCACCGTACAACACCCAGAGAACACCTAAACATATCCATCTGGGAGGTTACCCCTGTCTGTCGCCGTACAACACCCAGAGAACACCCAAACATATCTATCTGGGAGGTTACCCCTGTCTGTCACAGTACAACACCCAGAGAACACCTAAACATATCCATCTGGGAGGTTACCCCTGTCTGTCACCGTACAACACCCAGAGAACACCTAAACATATCCATCTGGGAGGTTACCCCTGTCTGTCACTGTACAACACCCAGAGAACACCTAAACATATCCATCTGGGAGGTTGCCCCTGTCTGTCACCGTACAACACCCAGAGAACACCTAAACATATCTATCTGGGAGGTTACCCCTGTCTGTCACCGTACAACACCCAGAGAACACCTAAACATATCCATCTGGGAGGTTACCCCTGTCTGTCACCGTACAACACCCAGAGAACACCTAAACATATCCATCTGGGAGGTTACCCCTGTCTGTCACCGTACAACACCCAGAGAACACCTAAACATATCCATCTGGGAGGTTACCCCTGTCTGTCACCGTACAACACCCAGAGAACACCCAAACATATCCATCTGGGAGGTTACCCCTGTCTGTCACCGTAACACCCAGAGAACACCCAAACATATCAATCTGGGAGGTTACCCCTGTCTGTCACCGTAACACCCAGAGAACACCTAAACATATCCATCTGGGAGGTTACCCCTGTCTGTCACCGTAACACCCAGAGAACACCCAAACATATCCATCTGGGAGGTTACCCCTGTCTGTCACCGTACAACACCCAGAGAACACCTAAACATATCCATCTGGGAGGTTACCCCTGTCTGTCACCGTACAACACCCAGAGAACACCTAAACATATCTATCTGGGAGGTTACCCCTGTCTGTCACCGTACAACACCCAGAGAACACCTAAACATATCCATCTGGGAGGTTACCCCTGTCTGTCACCGTACAACACCCAGAAAACACCTAAACATATCTATCATCTGGGAGGTTACCCCTGTCTGTCACCGTACAACACCCAGAGAACACCTAAACATATCTATCTGGGAGGTTACCCCTGTCTGTCACCGTAACACCCAGAGAACACCTAAACATATCCATCTGGGAGGTTACCCCTGTCTGTCACCGTACAACACCCAGAGAACACCTAAACATATCCATCTGGGAGGTTACCCTGTCTGTCGCCGTACAACACCCAGAGAACACCCAAACATATCCATCTGGGAGGTTACCCCTGTCTGTCACCGTACAACACCCAGAGAACACCTAAACATATCCATCTGGGAGGTTACCCCTGTCTGTCACCGTACAACACCCAGAAAACACCTAAACATATCTATCTGGGAGGTTACCCCTGTCTGTCACCGTACAACACCCAGAGAACACCTAAACATATCTATCTGGGAGGTTACCCCTGTCTGTCACCGTAACACCCAGAGAACACCTAAACATATCCATCTGGGAGATTACCCCTGTCTGTCACCGTACAACACCCAGAGAACACCTAAACATATCCATCTGGGAGGTTACCCCTGTCTGTCGCCGTACAACACCCAGAGAACACCCAAACATATCCATCTGGGAGGTTACCCCTGTCTGTCACCGTACAACACCCAGAGAACACCTAAACATATCCATCTGGGAGGTTACCCCTGTCTGTCACCGTACAACACCCAGAGAACACCTAAACATATCCATCTGGGAGGTTACCCCTGTCTGTCACCATACAACACCCAGAGAACACACAAACATATGAATCTGGGAGGTTACCCCTGTCTGTCACCGTACAACACCCAGAGAACACCTAAACATATCCATCTGGGAGGTTACCCCTGTCTGTCACCGTACAACACCCAGAGAACACCCAAACATATCCATCTGGGAGGTTACCCCTGTCTGTCACCGTAACACCCAGAGAACACCTAAACATATCCATCTGGGAGGTTACCCCTGTCTGTCGCCGTACAACACCCAGAGAACACCCAAACATATCTATCTGGGAGGTTACCCCTGTCTGTCACAGTACAACACCCAGAGAACACCTAAACATATCCATCTGGGAGGTTACCCCTGTCTGTCACCGTACAACACCCAGAGAACACCTAAACATATCCATCTGGGAGGTTACCCCTGTCTGTCACTGTACAACACCCAGAGAACACCTAAACATATCCATCTGGGAGGTTGCCCCTGTCTGTCACCGTACAACACCCAGAGAACACCTAAACATATCTATCTGGGAGGTTACCCCTGTCTGTCACCGTACAACACCCAGAGAACACCTAAACATATCCATCTGGGAGGTTACCCCTGTCTGTCACCGTACAACACCCAGAGAACACCTAAACATATCCATCTGGGAGGTTACCCCTGTCTGTCACCGTACAACACCCAGAGAACACCTAAACATATCCATCTGGGAGGTTACCCCTGTCTGTCACCGTACAACACCCAGAGAACACCTAAACATATCCATCTGGGAGGTTACCCCTGTCTGTCACCGTACAACACCCAGAGAACACCCAAACATATCCATCTGGGAGGTTACCCTGTCTGTCACCGTACAACACCCAGAGAACACCTAAACATATCCATCTGGGAGGTTACCCCTGTCTGTCACCGTACAACACCCAGAGAACACCTAAACATATCTATCTGGGAGGTTACCCCTGTCTGTCACCGTACAACACCCAGAGAACACCTAAACATATCCATCTGGGAGGTTACCCCTGTCTGTCACCGTACAACACCCAGAGAACACCTAAACATATCCATCTGGGAGGTTACCCCTGTCTGTCGCCGTACAACACCCAGAGAACACCCAAACATATCCATCTGGGAGGTTACCCCTGTCTGTCATCGTACAACACCCAGAGAACACCTAAACATATCCATCTGGGAGGTTACCCCTGTCTGTCACCGTACAACACCCAGAGAACACCTAAACATATCCATCTGGGAGGTTACCCCTGTCTGTCACCATACAACACCCAGAGAACACACAAACATATGCATCTGGGAGGTTACCCCTGTCTGTCACCGTACAACACCCAGAGAACACACAAACATATCCATCTGGGAGGTTACCCCTGTCTGTCACCGTACAACACCCAGAGAACACCCAAACATATCCATCTGGGAGGTTACCCCTGTCTGTCACCGTAACACCCAGAGAACACCTAAACATATCCATCTGGGAGGTTACCCCTGTCTGTCACCGTACAACACCCAGAGAACACCTAAACATATCCATCTGGGAGGTTACCCCTGTCTGTCGCCGTACAACACCCAGAGAACACCCAAACATATCTATCTGGGAGGTTACCCCTGTCTGTCACAGTACAACACCCAGAGAACACCTAAACATATCCATCTGGGAGGTTACCCCTGTCTGTCACCGTACAACACCCAGAGAACACCTAAACATATCCATCTGGGAGGTTACCCCTGTCTGTCACCGTACAACACCCAGAGAACACCTAAACATATCTATCTGGGAGGTTACCCCTGTCTGTCACCGTACAACACCCAGAGAACACCTAAACATATCCATCTGGGAGGTTACCCCTGTCTGTCACCGTACAACACCCAGAGAACACCTAAACATATCCATCTGGGAGGTTACCCCTGTCTGTCACCGTACAACACCCAGAGAACACCTAAACATATCCATCTGGGAGGTTACCCCTGTCTGTCACCGTACAACACCCAGAGAACACCTAAACATATCTATCTGGGAGGTTACCCCTGTCTGTCACCGTAACACCCAGAGAACACCTAAACATATCCATCTGGGAGATTACCCCTGTCTGTCACCGTACAACACCCAGAGAACACCTAAACATATCCATCTGGGAGGTTACCCCTGTCTGTCGCCGTACAACACCCAGAGAACACCCAAACATATCCATCTGGGAGGTTACCCCTGTCTGTCACCGTACAACACCCAGAGAACACCTAAACATATCCATCTGGGAGGTTACCCCTGTCTGTCACCGTACAACACCCAGAGAACACCTAAACATATCCATCTGGGAGGTTACCCCTGTCTGTCACCGTAACACCCAGAGAACACCTAAACATATCCATCTGGGAGGTTACCCCTGTCTGTCACCGTACAACACCCAGAGAACACCTAAACATATCTATCTGGGAGGTTACCCCTGTCTGTCACCGTAACACCCAGAGAACACCTAAACATATCCATCTGGGAGGTTACCCCTGTCTGTCACCATACAACACCCAGAGAACACACAAACATATGCATCTGGGAGGTTACCCCTGTCTGTCACCGTACAACACCCAGAGAACACACAAACATATCCATCTGGGAGGTTACCCCTGTCTGTCACCGTACAACACCCAGAGAACACCCAAACATATCCATCTGGGAGGTTACCCCTGTCTGTCACCGTACAACACCCAGAGAACACCTAAACATATCCATCTGGGAGGTTACCCCTGTCTGTCACCGTACAACACCCAGAGAACACCTAAACATATCCATCTGGGAGGTTACCCCTGTCTGTCGCCGTACAACACCCAGAGAACACCCAAACATATCTATCTGGGAGGTTACCCCTGTCTGTCACCGTACAACACCCAGAGAACACCTAAACATATCCATCTGGGAGGTTACCCCTGTCTGTCACCGTACAACACCCAGAGAACACCTAAACATATCCATCTGGGAGGTTACCCCTGTCTGTCACTGTACAACACCCAGAGAACACCTAAACATATCCATCTGGGAGGTTACCCCTGTCTGTCACCGTACAACACCCAGAGAACACCTAAACATATCCATCTGGGAGGTTACCCCTGTCTGTCACCGTACAACACCCAGAGAACACCTAAACATATCCATCTGGGAGGTTACCCCTGTCTGTCACCGTACAACACCCAGAGAACACCTAAACATATCCATCTGGGAGGTTACCCCTGTCTGTCACCGTACAACACCCAGAGAACACCTAAACATATCCATCTGGGAGGTTACCCCTGTCTGTCACCGTACAACACCCAGAGAACACCTAAACATATCCATCTGGGAGGTTACCCCTGTCTGTCACCGTACAACACCCAGAGAACACCCAAACATATCCATCTGGGAGGTTACCCCTGTCTGTCACCGTAACACCCAGAGAACACCCAAACATATCAATCTGGGAGGTTACCCCTGTCTGTCACCGTAAACACCCAGAGAACACCTAAACATATCCATCTGGGAGGTTACCCCTGTCTGTCACCGTAACACCCAGAGAACACCCAAACATATCCATCTGGGAGGTTACCCCTGTCTGTCACCGTACAACACCCAGAGAACACCTAAACATATCCATCTGGGAGGTTACCCCTGTCTGTCACCGTACAACACCCAGAGAACACCTAAACATATCTATCTGGGAGGTTACCCCTGTCTGTCACCGTACAACACCCAGAGAACACCTAAACATATCCATCTGGGAGGTTACCCCTGTCTGTCACCGTACAACACCCAGAAAACACCTAAACATATCTATCTGGGAGGTTACCCCTGTCTGTCACCGTACAACACCCAGAGAACACCTAAACATATCTATCTGGGAGGTTACCCCTGTCTGTCACCGTAACACCCAGAGAACACCTAAACATATCCATCTGGGAGGTTACCCCTGTCTGTCACCGTACAACACCCAGAGAACACCTAAACATATCCATCTGGGAGGTTACCCCTGTCTGTCACCGTACAACACCCAGAGAACACCCAAACATATCCATCTGGGAGGTTACCCCTGTCTGTCACCGTACAACACCCAGAGAACACCTAAACATATCCATCTGGGAGGTTACCCCTGTCTGTCACCGTACAACACCCAGAAAACACCTAAACATATCTATCTGGGAGGTTACCCCTGTCTGTCACCGTACAACACCCAGAGAACACCTAAACATATCTATCTGGGAGGTTACCCCTGTCTGTCACCGTAACACCCAGAGAACACCTAAACATATCCATCTGGGAGATTACCCTGTCTGTCACCGTACAACACCCAGAGAACACCTAAACATATCCATCTGGGAGGTTACCCCTGTCTGTCACCGTACAACACCCAGAGAACACCCAAACATATCCATCTGGGAGGTTACCCCTGTCTGTCATCGTACAACACCCAGAGAACACCTAAACATATCCATCTGGGAGGTTACCCCTGTCTGTCACCGTACAACACCCAGAGAACACCTAAACATATCCATCTGGGAGGTTACCCCTGTCTGTCACCATACAACACCCAGAGAACACCAAACATATCCATCTGGGAGGTTACCCCTGTCTGTCACCGTACAACACCCAGAGAACACACAAACATATCCATCTGGGAGGTTACCCCTGTCTGTCACCGTACAACACCCAGAGAACACCCAAACATATCCATCTGGGAGGTTACCCCTGTCTGTCACCGTACAACACCCAGAGAACACCTAAACATATCCATCTGGGAGGTTACCCCTGTCTGTCACCGTACAACACCCAGAGAACACCCAAACATATCTATCTGGGAGGTTACCCCTGTCTGTCACAGTACAACACCCAGAGAACACCTAAACATATCCATCTGGGAGGTTACCCCTGTCTGTCACCGTACAACACCCAGAGAACACCTAAACATATCCATCTGGGAGGTTACCCCTGTCTGTCACTGTACAACACCCAGAGAACACCTAAACATATCCATCTGGGAGGTTACCCCTGTCTGTCACCGTACAACACCCAGAGAACACCTAAACATATCCATCTGGGAGGTTACCCCTGTCTGTCACCGTACAACACCCAGAGAACACCTAAACATATCCATCTGGGAGGTTACCCCTGTCTGTCACCGTACAACACCCAGAGAACACCTAAACATATCCATCTGGGAGGTTACCCCTGTCTGTCACCGTACAACACCCAGAGAACACCTAAACATATCCATCTGGGAGGTTACCCCTGTCTGTCACCGTACAACACCCAGAGAACACCTAAACATATCCATCTGGGAGGTTACCCCTGTCTGTCACCGTACAACACCCAGAGAACACCCAAACATATCCATCTGGGAGGTTACCCCTGTCTGTCACCGTACAACACCCAGAGAACACCTAAACATATCCATCTGGGAGGTTACCCCTGTCTGTCGCCGTACAACACCCAGAGAACACCCAAACATATCTATCTGGGAGGTTACCCCTGTCTGTCACAGTACAACACCCAGAGAACACCTAAACATATCCATCTGGGAGGTTACCCCTGTCTGTCACCGTACAACACCCAGAGAACACCTAAACATATCCATCTGGGAGGTTACCCCTGTCTGTCGCCGTACAACACCCAGAGAACACCCAAACATATCCATCTGGGAGGTTACCCCTGTCTGTCATCGTACAACACCCAGAGAACACCTAAACATATCCATCTGGGAGGTTACCCCTGTCTGTCACCGTACAACACCCAGAGAACACCTAAACATATCCATCTGGGAGGTTACCCCTGTCTGTCACCATACAACACCCAGAGAACACCAAACATATCCATCTGGGAGGTTACCCCTGTCTGTCACCGTACAACACCCAGAGAACACACAAACATATCCATCTGGGAGGTTACCCCTGTCTGTCACCGTACAACACCCAGAGAACACCCAAACATATCCATCTGGGAGGTTACCCCTGTCTGTCACCGTAACACCCAGAGAACACCTAAACATATCCATCTGGGAGGTTACCCCTGTCTGTCACCGTACAACACCCAGAGAACACCTAAACATATCCATCTGGGAGGTTACCCCTGTCTGTCACCGTACAACACCCAGAGAACACCCAAACATATCTATCTGGGAGGTTACCCCTGTCTGTCACAGTACAACACCCAGAGAACACCTAAACATATCCATCTGGGAGGTTACCCCTGTCTGTCACCGTACAACACCCAGAGAACACCTAAACATATCCATCTGGGAGGTTACCCCTGTCTGTCACTGTACAACACCCAGAGAACACCTAAACATATCTATCTGGGAGGTTACCCCTGTCTGTCACCGTACAACACCCAGAGAACACCTAAACATATCCATCTGGGAGGTTACCCTGTCTGTCACCGTACAACACCCAGAGAACACCTAAACATATCCATCTGGGAGGTTACCCCTGTCTGTCACCGTACAACACCCAGAGAACACCTAAACATATCCATCTGGGAGGTTACCCCTGTCTGTCACCGTACAACACCCAGAGAACACCTAAACATATCCATCTGGGAGGTTACCCCTGTCTGTCACCGTACAACACCCAGAGAACACCCAAACATATCCATCTGGGAGGTTACCCCTGTCTGTCACCGTACAACACCCAGAGAACACCCAAACATATCAATCTGGGAGGTTACCCCTGTCTGTCACCGTACACACCCAGAGAACACCTAAACATATCCATCTGGGAGGTTACCCCTGTCTGTCACCGTAAACACCCAGAGAACACCCAAACATATCCATCTGGGAGGTTACCCCTGTCTGTCACCGTACAACACCCAGAGAACACCTAAACATATCCATCTGGGAGGTTACCCCTGTCTGTCACCGTACAACACCCAGAGAACACCTAAACATATCCATCTGGGAGGTTACCCCTGTCTGTCACCGTACAACACCCAGAGAACACCTAAACATATCCATCTGGGAGGTTACCCCTGTCTGTCACCGTACAACACCCAGAAAACACCTAAACATATCTATCTGGGAGGTTACCCCTGTCTGTCACCGTACAACACCCAGAGAACACCTAAACATATCTATCTGGGAGGTTACCCCTGTCTGTCACCGTACAACACCCAGAGAACACCTAAACATATCCATCTGGGAGGTTACCCCTGTCTGTCACCGTACAACACCCAGAGAACACCTAAACATATCCATCTGGGAGGTTACCCCTGTCTGTCACCGTACAACACCCAGAGAACACCCAAACATATCCATCTGGGAGGTTACCCCTGTCTGTCACCGTACAACACCCAGAGAACACCTAAACATATCCATCTGGGAGGTTACCCCTGTCTGTCACCGTACAACACCCAGAAAACACCTA
The DNA here is from genome assembly GCF_034236695.1 of Oncorhynchus nerka. Lineage (NCBI taxonomy): Eukaryota > Metazoa > Chordata > Actinopteri > Salmoniformes > Salmonidae > Oncorhynchus > Oncorhynchus nerka. Next base: position 57,753,267 of record NC_088402.1, read on the forward strand.
AACATATCTATCTGGGAGGTTACCCCTGTCTGTCACCGTACAACACCCAGAGAACACCTAAACATATCTATCTGGGAGGTTACCCCTGTCTGTCACCGTAACACCCAGAGAACACCTAAACATATCCATCTGGGAGATTACCCCTGTCTGTCACCGTACAACACCCAGAGAACACCTAAACATATCCATCTGGGAGGTTACCCCTGTCTGTCGCCGTACAACACCCAGAGAACACCCAAACATATCCATCTGGGAGGTTACCCCTGTCTGTCACCGTACAACACCCAGAGAACACCTAAACATATCCATCTGGGAGGTTACCCCTGTCTGTCACCGTACAACACCCAGAGAACACCTAAACATATCCATCTGGGAGGTTACCCCTGTCTGTCATCGTACAACACCCAGAGAACACCCAAACATATCCATCTGGGAGGTTACCCCTGTCTGTCACCGTAACACCCAGAGAACACCTAAACATATCCATCTGGGAGGTTACCCCTGTCTGTCACCGTACAACACCCAGAGAACACCTAAACATATCCATCTGGGAGGTTACCCCTGTCTGTCACCGTACAACACCCAGAGAACACCTAAACATATCCATCTGGGAGGTTACCCCTGTCTGTCACCGTACAACACCCAGAGAACACCTAAACATATCCATCTGGGAGGTTACCCCTGTCTGTCGATTATAGTACAACACCCAGAGAACACCCAAACATATCTATCTGGGAGGTTACCCCTGTCTGTCACCGTACAACACCCAGAGAACACCTAAACATATCCATCTGGGAGGTTACCCCTGTCTGTCGCCGTACAACACCCAGAGAACACCCAAACATATCTATCTGGGAGGTTACCCCTGTCTGTCACCGTACAACACCCAGAGAACACCTAAACATATCCATCTGGGAGGTTACCCCTGTCTGTCACCGTACAACACCCAGAGAACACCTAAACATATCCATCTGGGAGGTTACCCCTGTCTGTCACTGTACAACAGCCACTGCAGCATTGGGATGATACAGGCCCTCAAGTCTGCTAGTCACCACCTCCCCTTCCCCTCCCTCAGTGAAACTGCTGGAGCCCCCCCTCCCTCTCTTTTACTCTCAGTTGTTCCGCCCTGGTCTGACTCCAGACCAAATGTATTACAAGTGTTCTTGCTGTAAGATTATATTTGGATTCTCTAGGCTGGCTTCCAATTATTACTGGCACTTAATGCTTTTCACACCATTCACAGATCCCCTTACTTTTCTCCCCTCAGTCTGGGAGGCTTTTGGCTGGGATCAGCACTTTTCAGCGGTTTAGGAGGAGAAGGAGGGAGGAAAGGGGGGAGGTGTGAATAGAGAGAATAGGAAATGATTCAGCCTCTTGCTGCAGCCCCCCCCGAGGCTGAGAATGATCCTATAAGATAGCTACGTAGCTGCTAGGATAATGAGGTCGTTAGCGTTGGAAGTAAAGGAGGAGAAAAAAATGCAGCCAGGCGTTCAGAGGTAACCACAGAGTGCTGTCCAAAGGTGAGCCTTTAATTGTTAGGTGGAGAGAGTTTGAGAATCACAATGGAAGACCATGTAGTAGTGAGAGAGAGAGAGAGAGAGAGAGAGAGAGACTCCTGAAAGAGTGTGAGTGACAGATGGGCTGTAACAGAACTGGGATTGTTGGAGCGCTGATCTGGTTTTGATTATAGACAGAGAGAGAGAGAGAGAGAGAGAGAGAGAGAGAGAGAGAGAGAGAGCCAGAGAGAGATGAGAAAGAGAGAGATGAGAGAGAGAGCACCAGAGAGAGAGGGGAAAGAGAGAGATGAGAGAAAGTGTGAAAGAGAGAACAAGAGAGATGGGGGGCAAAAGGTGCAGGGAGGGAGGGAGGGAGGGATAGAGATGTGAGGGCCCCCATACACACCAACCTTCCCCTCCTCCACCCCTCCCTCGTGTTAGGGTTTGGCTAAGTGATGTGTCGGGGTGGGGGACCTTTCTCTCTCTACCACCAACAATTCATCTGTTATTGTCGGGGGTAGTGTGAGTTAGTCATTGCCCTGGCTATCACAACAGACAAGCCAAATGATTGGACAGGAGAAAGGGCCGGCGACCTCGAGTGGACGGGGTCACAGGGGGGACCAGCCTTCAGCGATAGCTACTCCATCTCTCTCTCCCCCGCTATTAAACCATCTATTGATTTATCATAGCCATCGCCCCGCGGCCACACAAACACACATCTCCCATTTCATCTTTCCTCCAGACCATACACAGGGGAGGGACACACACGCACACACAGGGGCCCTAACCTACCACCATCACTAGCGCCTGTTATTGTGTATATAGGGTTGGTGCAGACACTTCTGGTACAAGTATGGAGAGAGCAGGAGTGTGGCAGAGGATGTTAAGAACAAATACACTATTTATTCAAAAGTGTGTTGCCACCCCATCAAATTAGTGGACTCGGCTATTTGAGCCACACCCGTTCCTGACAGGTGTATAAAATTGAGCGCACACCACCATGCAATCTCCATAGACAAACACTGGCAGTAGAATTGCCTTACTGAGAGCTCAGTCACTTTCAACGTGGCAACGTCATAGGATGCCACCTTTCCAACAAGTCAGTACATCAAATTTCTGCCCTGCTAGAGCTGCACCGGTCAAGGCCCTTTCCTGTTTCAGCATGACAATGCGCCCCTGTGCACAAAGCAAGGTCCATACAGAAATGGTTTGTCCAGATGGGTGTGGAAGAACTTGACTGACCTGCACAGAGCCCTGACCTCAAGCCCATCGAACACCTTTGGGATGAATTGGAACGCCGACTGCGAGCCAGGCCTAATCACCCAACATCAGTGCCCGACCTCACTAATGGTGTTGTGGCTGAATGGGAATCAAGTCCCTGCAGCAATGTTCCAACATCTAGTGGAAAGCCTTCCCAGAAGAGTGGAGACTGTTAAATCAGCCCCATATTAATGCCCATGATTTCCGAATGAGATGTTCGACGAGCAGTCTTTCCCTGAAAAGTACAGGAGCAAAATCATCAAACAATCCCCCCCCCTTCCATGGACTAACTATAGTGGTCCACCACTCCAATCTGGTCTGTCTCAAGGTCTGGGCCGTGGTGTGAACATCAACCCCAACAAGGGAAGGGGCACACATCCCCCCCCCAACCCCTGAGTCTTTGCCTGCAGGCCAAGTCACCCCCTCAAAACCTTCCCTTAACCCCAGCCGGCAGGGAAAACACAGCCTGATTCTGCCCCCCAACGCTTCCTTCAGAGTCAAGGGTGAGCGCCCCAAACCTTTCCAGTATGCTAGCGCATAAAGGACCACGGCTTATCTCCAGACATATGGATGAAGGAGGAGGAGGCTGTGTCGAAGCCAAGAGTCACAGCATCAACCATCTATGTTACCTGGCTTTAAAGGGATACAGCACAGAGAGGCATCTGTCTACCTACAGACCTGATATCCTTGGCCACTTTAACAAATGGAACACTAGTTACTTTAATAATGCCACTTTAAGAAAGTTTACATATCTCGCATTACTCATCTCATATGTGTATACTGTATACTGTATCCTTCACTATCTATTCTTTACTATCTATTGCATCTTAGCCGCTCTGTCACTGCTCATCCATATATATTATACTTATATATTCTTATCCCATTCCTTTACTAGATTGTGTGTATAAGGTTTTGTTGTGGAATTTGTTAGATATTAGGTTTTGTTGTGGAATTCTTAGATATTACCTGTTAGATATTGCTGCACTGTCGGATCTAGAAGCATAAGCATTTCGCTACACTCGCAATAACATCTGCTTACCATGTGTATGTGACCAATAACTTTAGATTTGATTTAGTTCGGCATTAAAGATGCACTCCTCAACAAATGTCCTCTAGGGGAGCTCTTGAGTAAAAAGAGGGTCCCAGATATTTTTTTTTTTTTTTTAACCTTTATTTAACTAGGCAAGTAAGTTAAGAACATATTCTTATTTTCAATGACGGCCTAAGAACAGTGGGTTAACTGCCTGTTCAGGGGCAGAACGACAGATTTGTACCTTGTCAGCTCGGGGGTTTGAACTTGTAACCTTCCAGTTACTAGTCTAAAGCTCTAACCACTAGGCTACCCTGCCGCCCCGGATATTGGACCTCATTAGACATAAAAGTGTATCTATGTTCGTTGGGAAGTTTAGGGATTTAGCTAGATCATAGATTTTTATTCCGTGTTTGTTATAAACTAAATGTTTATTCGTTTAATGAGGTAGGAAGTGGAATTATGTGATATATTATGACAACATGATCCGAGATTCAACGGTAACCATTAGCAACTACGCTTCCAGAGTATATAGCTTTAAACATGATCAGGAAAAGATAATTACGCGAAGATAAATTGAAGGTAAACGACAATGGTAGTTTAACAAAGTGCTTCTAACTATAGGGATTTATGATTTGCATTCAGACGAAACATTCAGACATTCAAATGTAACAATAGGACAATTGAGACTGGCCGAACGTGATAAATAATATATTCGTATATATGAGCTAATATGAGAATGAGAATATTCATTAATATGTATGAGGTAACATAAATAAAGCTAATCATGGATCTATTTTAATTTGTGTTCTTTATGTTATGATGTTGGTCAAAGCCATATGCCCCCGAAAATGACATCTGATAAACCACATACACACTCCAGTATCCCAAACACCCCCCCATCTCCCCCCATTCAAAAACTAACAACAGCATTAGCCCAACTCAGCAGAAAACAGCCCATTCCCCAGTGTCTCCCGGTTCGTGGCCCCTTGCGTGACAAACCCCCCCCCCCCCCTCCTCATCTCCTCAGCTGTGAAGAAATAATGGAATTATATTTACCCGAGACACATCAAAGTTCAGCTCTCTCAGCCTGATAAGTTGCCTGTATACTGTGCTCCAGGCCATACAGTGTTTTTTCCCATTACTGGCATGTCCTGTTTCATAGATGGATGAACCTTGGGCTGACGTCTCCCTGACTACTACCACACACGCACGCACGCA
>NC_088402.1:57760773-57795773 GCF_034236695.1 Oncorhynchus nerka
ACCTAAGATGTGTGTGTGTGTGTGTGTGCGCGCTTTTGCACGTGTGTGAGTACGGATATGAGTGTGTGTGCATGCATATGTTTGTGTGTGTTGCGGTGGCCAACTTTCTGTCAGTGAAGAATGTAATTAGGGAGAATTAAGCGGTGCACAGGGCAGCGGGGCTACGGGGGAGGTCAACGGTGGAGCTGGAAGGGTCGAGCCGGGTCACTACCAAGTATTCTCTCCCCCGGTCGCCGGGGTGAAGAGGTGTCGTGTTCACCCACCTCGGATACTCACTGCCAGGCGTGACCAAGCTCCTCTCTCTGTATCATGTCTATTTCATCTGTCTTTCACCTGTAACTCTGCTACAATCTACTATCCTCCCACTCTCTCTGTAGTCTGTCTGTCTCTGTCTGTCTGTCTCTGTCTGTCTGACTGTCTGTCTGTCTTTGTCTGTCTGTCTCTGTCTGTCTTTGTCTGTCTGTCTGTCTGTCTGACGCTGTCTGTCTGTCTGACGCTGTCTGTCTGTCACCTTACATGGTGACCAAGAACTTTCTTTAAATCACATATAATAACTGTGAGGCCGGGGGCAGAAATGTACTGTAGGAGATGCCTGTTTGCTCGACTGACCGGCGGGGCCTCCCTACATTTGAGTGTCATATATCCAACTGAATGCAGACATCTGCAAATCCACCCAAGGAGTGAGTCCCAATGGTCAATGGTCTGTGTGTGTCTTATTACTATACCTCTCGTAACAGAGCTGACTGAGAGATGGGGAGGTCTGGGCTTTGGACTCCTCATACTCCCTCCCTCGCTCCCCAGGCCCTCTTCCTCTCATCCCGGTGTATGTGTGTGTGCTTGCGCAAATCATGTGTGTGTGTGTGGGGGGGGCACACTCCAGGGCCAGTATAAGTGGCTGTGGATGACATAATAAGCCTGTGAGTGCTGGTAGCCCAGCAGACTACATCGAGTTTCACTTTACTGTCTAACTTACCGTCCGGCTGCAGCTGGCCTTTTACTGAATGTCTACTGCAGAGTGGGGATTTCCCCACTCATATCCTCTGCCTGTCTGTCAATGGACTTCTCATTCTCTCTCCCTCGCTCCCCAGGCCCTCTCTCTCCCTCACTCCCCCAGACCCTCTCTCTCCCTCGCTCCCCAGGCCCTCTCTCTCCCTCACTCCCCAGACCCTCTCTCTCCCCTCGCTCCCCAGGCCCTCCTCCCTCAGGACCCTCTCTCTCCCTCGCTCCCCTGGCCCTGCTCCCCTGGCCCTCTCTCTCCCTCGCTCCCCAGGCCCTCTCTCTCCCTCGCTCCCCAGGCCCTCTCTCTCCCTTGCTCCCCTGGCCCTCTCTCTCCCTCGCTCCCCAGGTCCTCTCTCTCGCTCCCCTGGCTCGCTCCCTGGCCCTCTCTCTCCCTCGCTCCCTGGCCCTCTCTCTCCCTCGCTCCCCAGGCCCTCTCTCTCCTCCTCGCTCCCCAGCTCCCCAGGTCCTCTCTCCCTCGCTCCCCTGGCCCTCTCTCTCCTCGCTCCCCAGGCCCTCCCTCCCTCGCTCCCCTGGCCCTCTCTCTCCCTCGCTCCCCAGGCCCTCTCTCTCCCTCGCTCCCCAGGCCCTCTCTCTCCCTCGCTCCCCTGGCCCTCTCTCTCCGCTCCCTGGCCCTCTCTCTCCCTCGCTCCCCAGGCCCTCTCTCTCCCTCGCTCCCCAGGCCCTCTCTCTCCCTCGCTCCCCTGGCCCTCTCTCTCCCTCGCTCCCCAGGTCCTCTCTCTCCCTCGCTCCCCTGGCCCTCTCTCCCTCGCTCCCAGGCCCTCTCTCTCCCTCGCTCCCCAGGCCCTCTCTCTCCCTCTCCTGGCCCTCTCTCTCCCTCGCTCCCCAGGCCCTCTCTCTCCTCTCGCTCCCCAGGCCCTCTCTCCTCGCTCCCCTCCCCTCTCTCTCCCTCGCTCCCCTGGCCCTCTCTCTCCCTCGCTCCCCAGGCCCTCTCTCTCCCTCGCTCCCCTGGCCCTCTCTCTCCCTCGCTCCCCAGGCCCTCTCTCCCTCTCCCCTGGCCTCGCTCCCTGGCCCTCTCCCCTCGCTCCCCAGGCCCTCTCTCTCCCTCGCTCCCCAGGCCCTCTCTCTCCCTCGCTCCCCAGGCCCTCCTCTCTCCCTCGCTCCCTGGCCCTCTCTCTCCCTCGCTCCCCAGGCCCTCTCTCTCCCTCGCTCCCCAGGCCCTCTCTCTCCCTCGGGCCCTCTCTCCCTCGCTCCCCAGGCCCTCTCTCCCCGCTCCCCTGGCCCTCTCTCTCGCTCCCTGGCCCTCTCTCCCCTCGCTCCCCAGGCCCTCTCTCTCCCTCGCTCCCCTGGCCCTCTCTCTCCCTCGCTCCCAGGCCCTCCCTCCCTGGGCCCCTCTCTCTCCCTCGCTCCCCAGGCCCTCTCTCTCCTCGCTCCCCTGGGCCCTCTCTCTCCCTCGCTCCCTGGCCCTCTCTCTCCCTCGCTCCCCAGGCCCTGGCCCTCTCTCTCCCTCGCTCCCCAGGCCCTCTCTCTCCTCGCTCCCCTGGCCCTATCTCTCCCTCGCTCCCCAGGTCCTCTCTCGCTCCCCAGGTCCCTCTCTCCTCGCTCCCCTGGCCCTCTCTCTCCCTCGCTCCCCAGGCCCTCTCTCTCCCTCGCTCCCCTGGCCCTCTCTCCTGGGCCTCTCTCCCTCTCCCCTGGCCCTCGCTCCCCTCGCTCCCCAGGCCCTCTCTCTCCTCGCTCCCCTGGCCCTCTCTCCCTCGCTCCCCAGGTCCTCTCTCTCCTCGCTCCCTGGCCCTCTCTCTCCCTCGCTCCCCAGGCCCTCTCTCTCCTCGGGCCCTCTCTCTCCCTCGCTCCCCAGGTCCTCTCTCCCTTGCTCCCCAGGTCCTCTCTCTCCTCGCTCCCCTGGCCCTCTCTCTCCCTCGCTCCCCTGGTCCTCTCTCCCCTGGGCCCTCTCTCTCCCTCGCTCCCTGGCCCTCTCTCTCCCTGGCCCTCTCTCTCCCTCGCTCCCCTGGCCCTCTCTCTCCCTCGCTCCCCTGGCCCTCTCTCTCTCGGTGGGAGAACGAAGCATAGCTGCATTATCTCACGCTGGAATGCCCGCGCGATCTAACGAGGGATTTACAACATCACTGTGGAAACAAATCCCCCTTTTCCTTCCATGTCCCTCTCCTCCTTTTCTCTTGCTGACAAATGATGAGATGGACAGGTTCTCCAAGTTTGGAAACTTCGTATTCCACGGAGAGAGTGAGAAAGAGACAGAGGGAGAGAGTGAGAAAGAGAGTGATAACAAGGGAGACAGAGAGGAGAGCCCTGTTGCGTCTGGTATCTTACAGGTCTGTGTGTGTTTGTAAAAAAAAAAATGTAAAAGAGGAAGGTGAGCTGGGAGATTTCCAGCAGGACTAAAATGTTGCACTGTGTGGGAGGAACAGAGATGAAAAAAGAGAGGAGTAGAAAGAAAGAAGGGGGAGAAAAGGGGGGTAGAGAGTGTGAAATAGAGAAAGAGACGGGAGAAAGGCTGACAGCCAGAAAGAGGGGTAATGTGACAGGTCGACGGAGAAAAAGAAAGTGAAGCACAAGATACAGACAAACAAGAGGTGGAAAGGGAGAGCAAGAGAAACAGAGAGAGAGAGAGAGAGAGCAAGAGGGATGTGGCACTGTAGCAGAGTCCTTCTTTCTGCCTCAGAGCCCTGTGCAACATCTGTAAGCGGAGAAGGCCGTTTACAAGAACTTAAACCTCCAATGGAGCATGTAAACAAATTATGAAAGAAGGCGACCTAACGGGATACATATGGCCCAAAATGGCCGCCGCCGTCCGCTGTGTCACCATTCCCACAATGCCCTAGCCTGTTCTCAGATTCTCAGACCGGCCCTAGCGCTCGCCGTGTAGCAACAGAGGACAGATCACAGAGCGGCCATTTTTTCCCTCCAACTTAAACAATGTCACTCAACTCCCACGACTGTGCTGAAATCATGGAGCCCAGTATTAGCAGAACCAGTACAGTAGCAATAGCAGTAGTGGTAGCCTAGTCGAGGGCATTGATAGGTCTTGTTTCATCCCATTGATTTAACCATTAATATCCTTCAAAGCTCACACTCGTTCTATATGGGCTAACACACAGCTGGGGAGCATTAAGCCAGGGTAGCGTTCCGAGAGAGACGGGGTGGAGAGGTTTTAGAGACACAGACCAGAGCCATGGTTTTGGTTAGAGGAGGCCTTTTTGGAGATAATTACATGCGTATATACACGCCGGAACGTAAATAGAAGTTTGTTCATAAAAAGTAATTGGCAGACGTGTCATTGATGCAGCGCAGATTGACGGGCAGAGGCAGGTTTTCGTGAAATATTTTTTTAATAAATTGTTTTATTAACAGCAGGCACATGTGTGGTTATTACTTTTGTGGTAAATGAGTAATTCAATTATTTTCATTGTCTAATGGAAGTAGATATGTGGTTCGCTGCCTTCCTATATAAACTATAGCGTATTCAGTAGTGTCACAAAGTTAAGCTACACCACTAATTTACAATTCTGTAGCCCAATAATGTAACTAATATATATATATATATATATATTTTTTTCACTCAACATGATATACTGAGTTGACATAACATTAAGGGAGTCTACTGCACTTAACGGTTCAGGTTGAAACAACTAAAGCATTTTACATTGACTGCATTTTGTGTAATTGTACAAACTTCTCCGATTCCAGCCTTGGTCAGTAGTTTGGCCAGCGTTTGTGAAATGTTAGGGAAGATCACCCTCCATGTGTGGGCTGGAACCAATCACTGTGCCCGACCGTTTTGCTGTGACCCTTAAAGCTGCAGGTAGAGAGATCTACTCTTATGTCTGCTGCTCTCCCTGTTTCATTATGGGTCGGCGTTGCTGTAGCAACAATGGACAGGGATATTGAACCCAGACCTGGCAGCGTTGGTGATAGGGATGAGTGTCAAGGACACACACACACACACACACACACACACACACACACACACACACACACACGTGTGAATTGACGTGCTCTCAGACATAAATGGGCGCCCCGTCTCCTCAATGAAGATGTATCCCCATCCCAGGGGGTGGGGGGTTAGGGGGCCGGAAGGGAGGTGCGCTGCACTTTTAAGACACTTAAAAGTGAACCATATCTGCTTTCCATTACCCAAAAGGCTTAGCCCTTTTAAAGACGAGGTGGGAGTGGTGTGTTCTGTATTGACTTGATTCAATTACTACACAGTAAATCAAGGAGAGTTGAAATCATAGAGCAATTTTTGGAGGGGTTAAATTGACCCTACTAAAGTTATCTTAACCCTCAACAGAGTGATAAACTCCCTGGAGTTAGTTGGGACTGAGTACTTTTAACTTCATCAACAGTAACCAGAGACAGGGCGTTAAAATTACGAATAAATTATGAAGAATCTACAATGTGGGAGGTGCTTAATTGTAATATTTCCCAGCATGCTCTGTTGCAGGTTGATATTTAGAATATTTTTTTATCGATATGTGTTTTTGCATTTATATTGCTAATTTTGATTATCTTATGCTACACAATATGTGACATTTTCCCGAACTAATCTAATCCGTACGTGGTTGGATTTATTGCAGCCGTTACTGAGAAGGCTGTTCCAGTTTACATGATGTAGGTAGTCTGGAACAACAGTACTCCTCCTCCCTGCATTCTGAATGTAAGATCTGGCTGATGTAAAACTGCTGGATATCCTCCTTCTTAAATGGATACCAATAGAGATTGGATGTCACATTGCAAGCCAACATGATATGATTAAGAAATATATAAATGAGGCCTTTACACCTCAAATGGGACCATATAAACCCCACAATAGTGTTGTTTGACTCCCCATAGGAGTTTAATTAACTCTTGCGATTATATTGTGAGGGTAAACATGACTCTAAATAATGAATTCTAGAATACTGAACAACACTGCAGAGAGTTGAAAAAGTAACAGAGTTATTTTCAATTCATATTGTACAGAGTGAAACGCAATTAAATTGAACATATAACACTGTTTCCTGAGTACGTTTGACTCTTTTTAGACTGGAACAGAATGCTATCGGTGGCAGAGTCAAATTCTCTTCAATTAGAGGGACATAGATTTTTACTGAGTCCCCCACAACTGTGTGTGTGTGTGTGTGTGTGTGTGTGTGTGTGTGTGTGTGTGTGTGTGTGTGTGTGTGTGTGTGTGTGTGTGTGTGTGTGTGTGTGTGTGTGTGTGTGTGTGTGTGTGTGTGTGTACTTACATGTGTGTGTACGTAATGTGTGTTAATAGGTGAGTGTGTGTATGTCCGTGTTACAGTTTTTTACAATCATTTTGGCACTAATTTTGGAACCTTGATGTCATTTTTCAAAACTCTAGACACAAAACTCACAACCAATGATCAAAATGCACATTTTTCAAAACTCTAACACTTTTTCCAATTGCTTGGATACAATACACATAAAGCTAAGATCATTTGTTCATTGAACTAAAATCACCTGTTCAAAATGACACAACTTAACATCAAAGTATTACCATTTCAAAATGCTATTCACACATTACATTTGAGATGACTGTGTATTAATTTCATTACAATGATCTAACTATCAATTGATACAACTGCTCAAAATGATAAGTAACTGTTGCATTACACTTCATACATAGTTCTACGGAAACCGACGAACAATATTCCATGTTTAGATCATGAAAGTTTCAGGATTACGAGATCCATTGACACCAATTACCGTGGAACATGAACCAACTGGACTACATTATCTATGGATGTAATATTTCATCATCATTCTTTATCAGACACTGATTCTATGGTCTATCTATGGTTCTATTTTCAGATTTGACATTAATGTACACTTTATTAGGTACACCTACCTGGTAGGACCCTCTTTTGCCTCCACAACAGCCTGAATTATTCACTGTGTTGTACATTAAGCGATGCCCTTCTGCACACCACTGTTTTAAACAGCTGTTATTTGAGTATTTGTGGCCTTTCTGTTAGCTTGAATGAGTCTGGACATTCTCCTCTGACCTCTCTCCTTAACAAGGTGTTTTTGCCCACAGAACTGCCGCTCACTGAATGTGTTTTGTTTATCGCACCATTCTCTGTAAACTCTAGAGACTGTAGTGCGTAAAAATCCCAGGAAGGCAGGTTTCTGAGATGATGGAATCACCATGTGTGGCATCAACAATCATACCACGATCAAAGTTGCTTAGATTGCGCATCTTGCCCGTTCTAGGGTTTAGTCGAACAACATCTAAAGCTCTCTACTCTATATACTCTATATATTGAGTTGCAGGCAGCCACATGATTCACTGTTTGAATGTAACCTTCCTTGATGAGCTAAATCAGGTCTGTAGAGTTGATGGCAAGACCTATGTCATTGTGTGGGATAATGTCAGGTGCTCAAATGGTGCAAGCATGGTTTCAGGTCCATCCACAATTTACCACCCTGTACTTACCCCCATACTCTCCTTTCCTTAACCTGATTGAGGATTTTTTCTCCACGTGGAGGTGGAAGGTATATGATAGGCGCCCTCACGAACAAGCCACCCTTCTCCAGGCCATGGATGACGCATGCAATGACATCACGGCAGACCAGTGTCAGGCCTGGATTCGCCCGAAGATTCTTCCCAAGATGTTTGGCTAATGAAAACATCCATTGTGATGTGGATGAGAACCAGATCCACAAGACAGGGTTGAGGGAAATATAGAAGTACAGTAATCAACCCTTTGTTTTGCTTTTTACAGTAAGCCAGGTGAGGAACACTGCAGTGATGTTTTACAGTAAGCCAGGTGAGGAACACTGCAGTGATGTTTTACAGTAAGCCAGGTGAGGAACACTGCAGTGATGTTTTACAGTAAGCCAGGTGAGGAACACTGCAGTGATGTTTTACAGTAAGCCAGGTGAGGAACACTGCAGTTGACGTTTTACTGTAGTTTTTTCTTTTTTGTAGCTAATTATTTTTGATTCAAAGAAACCTATGTTGTGATTTTATTGTATTTCATCAATACATTTCATATTTTGTTCAATGATTCCACTGTGTCTGTAGTATTCTCTCTACTAGTCCTTTTACAGTGATGTATTTACGTGTAGTACAATAATGAAACATGTATCACATATTTTGTACTACAATATTTAATGATTGTACAAACAACTACACAGTGAAACTATCAGTATCTTGTGTGTGGGTGATCTAAATGAATGTTCCGATGGTATTTCATGATAAATTAGTTATTTGAACCAATGATTCTACAAGTGCAAGGTTTCTTTAATGATATGAATGCACAATGCAATGTTTTGAACATTGGACAGCCTGTGTTACAAGTGATGACCGTCCTGAGTTTTGTGTCTAGAGTTTTAAAAAATGACCACAAGGTTCTTAAATTAGTGCCAAAGTGATTGTTAAAAACTGTAATAGGTGAGTGTGTGTACATGTGTGCGTTAATAGGTGAGTGTGTGTGTACGTGTGTGTGTTAATAGGTGAGGTGTGTGTACATGTTAATAGGTGAGTGTGTGTGTGTGCGTGGTGAGGGTGTGTTAATAGGTGAGTATGTGTGTTAATAGTGAGGGTGTGTGTATGTGTGTGTTAATAGGTGAGTGTGTGTCTATGTGTGTGTTAATAGGTGAGTATGTGTGTATGTGTGTGTGTTAATAGGTGAGTGTGTGTGTATGTGTGTGTTAATAGGTGAGTGTGTGTGTATGTGTGTGTGTTAATAGGTGAGTATGTGTGTACGTGTGTGTGTGTGTTAATAGGTGAGGGTGTGTGTACATGTGTGTGTTAATAGGTGAGGGTGTGTGTACATGTGTGCGTTAATAGGTGAGGGTGTGTGTACATGTGTGCGTTAATAGGTGAGGGTGTGTGTACATGTGTGCGTTAATAGGTGAGGGTGTGTGTACATGTGTGCGTTAATAGGTGAGTGTGTGTGTATGTGTGTGTTAATAGGTGAGTGTGTGTGTATGTGTGTGTTAATAGGTGAGTGTGTGTGTATGTGTGTGTTAATAGGTGAGTGTGTGTCTATGTGTGTGTTAATAGGTGAGTGTGTGTGTATGTGTGTGTTAATAGGTGAGTGTGTGTGTATGTGTGTGTTAATAGGTGAGTGTGTGTGTATGTGTGTGTTAATAGGTGAGTGTGTGTCTATGTGTGTGTTAATAGGTGAGTGTGTGTAATAGGTGAGTGTGTGTGTATGTGTGTGTTAATAGGTGAGTGTGTGTGTGTATGTGTGTGTTAATAGGTGAGTGTGTGTGTCCGTGTGTGGAAGAGGACATTTACATAAGCTCTGCTGACTCAATCCCTTTCCCCCACAAAAAAAATCTATTTTATTTCTTCATCAGTGCCTTTTCCATCATCTAGCCCCCCTCCCCTACTTCTCCTCCCAAAATATGACATTTACATTTTAATAGTGCCACACTGATAAGGGACAAAGGTTAGGCAAATGTTCCGGGAGCGAATTGTTGATTTTTTTCTTCCCTCCCTCTCCTCACTGCCTATTCAAAGCACCTTTTAATGGCAGAGATGCTGACTTCTGTTTTTGTTTCAGAACGACATCAGCCGTGAGCACTGGGCCGCACGCACGCACGCACACACACACACACACACACACACACACACACACACACACACACACACACACACACACACACACACACACACACACACACACACACACACACACACACACACACACACACACACACACACACAGAGAGAGACTTTTGGAGGGAGGGGCTGAACAATGGGCAAACTGTTGAGCTTTAATATGCATGGACCAAAAGGAGTTCCTCCTCAACGGAGGAGACGTAATAATGTGTTATACTTTACATAAGGAGAGAGAGAGAGAAACAGAAACGTGAGGTGAGTATTGTCTGGGTGAGAGAGTGAGAGAGTGAGAGAGAGAGAGAGAGAGAGAGAGAGAGAGAGAGAGAGAGAGAGAGAGGGCCACTGAACATGGGGAGAATAATTTTTCCCAGAACACTGAGCTTGTTTCTAGTCTACAAAAATCCCTCCAGCAGAGTGTGTGTGTGTGTGTGTGTGTATGTTTGTGAGAATGGGGGACAAAAGCTAATTCCACAGAGAGTGATTTAACTCCTATAACAGAGAGAGAGAAACAGACACCAGACACTTAAACCGAGACTCAGCTAGCCACATGCTACTCAGATGCAGTCATCCACACAGCTAGCCAGCTACCGAGGATTCCATCCACTTCTCTCCACGCTACTTATCAGATAAATCAGTGGTTAGAAATGTCTCTCTGCCTCTGCCTGTGGCTCTGCTGATCACACACAGCCCGCTGGGAGGAAGCTACAGCTTCTTAGCTTCTCCTCCCCGTAACATCCTCCTGGACACTTCTCCTTTTCCTGGCCCCTGTTAACAAGAGACACATTTAGAGACACCGACTGCGGCGCGGCGGACTTCACATCACGCGCAGCGTAGATAATGGACGGCCCTGTCAGATAGTGTGGTCCGATCTCAATGGAGCGTGAAAGAGAGAGGGAGGAAGAGAAGGAGGGGGGAGAGAGTGAGAGGGAGGAAGAGAAGGAGGGGGGAGAGAGTGAGAGGGAGGAAGAGAAGGAGGGGGAGAGAGTGAGAGGGAGGAAGAGAAGGAGGGGGAGAGAGTGAGAGGGAGGAAGAGAAGGAGGGGGAGAGAGTGAGAGGGAGGGAGGAAGAGAAGGAGGGGGAGAGAGTGAGAGGGAGGAAGAGAGAGAGATCCCCCCGTACACACATTTGGAGGCAGGAGGGACAGACACCCATGTACCCATGTGCGCACGCACACATGCACACACACACACCCTCCACGCCACAACACAGGCCGCCGACCCGCATCCCGTTCCTATTGGAATCAATTTGTTCATTTGTGGGCATGCACTGCTGTGGTTAAGTTAACACAAAGGAAAACGTTTCCACCACCTCGGCAAAGAATCTCTCCCTCACAACCTGGACAGTCTCTTCCCCCCTCCCATGGCCCTGCTCAAATCCAACCGTACGGAGTTCACAAATTCAGAACATGCCTAAAAGCGTTTCAGCGCTTTGCTGTGCTGAGCCGGCTAGAGCTCATCCACCAGCATTCCTGCAATGCTCTCCAGTGGTGTGTTGGCGAGAGTGGGCTCAGGCGCAGAGCTGCGCGAGGGGGCCTACTGTGACAGGCAGGGGTCCTATAGCTTTATTAACGCATAGCCTTGGCTCCAACATGCCTTTTACTACCTCTGACCTCCAGTCACTGAGGAGACACACACACGCACACACGCACGCATGCACGCACGCACGCACGCACGCACACACACACACACACACACATAGCAACACCACAGCACCACCTACACTAGAAAGGGCTGTGCAGCACATTGAAGATCTTAATTACTCCAAATGCATATTCATATAATTTCCAACATTTTTAAACACAATAAATATATTATAGGTGCACAGTAAAGTGCACATTAAAAACCAGATGCCTTGACATCAATCGCCGAGCAAGAAGTGACCAGTGAAATATAGCGTAACCATTGTCCAATCAGATTGGACCCAATAGGTTTCATTCGCTCTCATGTGGAGGTTAC
Organism: Oncorhynchus nerka; assembly: GCF_034236695.1. Taxonomy (NCBI): domain Eukaryota; kingdom Metazoa; phylum Chordata; class Actinopteri; order Salmoniformes; family Salmonidae; genus Oncorhynchus; species Oncorhynchus nerka. The sequence continues at coordinate 57,772,279 of NC_088402.1, forward strand.
ACCACGTAAACTAACTAAAGGTTGTCTAAAGGTTGTCCCGGGGTTGACACCCTGCTTATAGAGGGGATAAGAGAAAGTGCTTGGTAGTAGTAGAAGGCTAATTTGTAAAAGATACATTCGCTGTATTATTTTCAAGGCGCAGCGGGGAAAACAAAACACTGAGCAGTTGTCCAAACAGATTCCTAGCCCCGATCTGTGTGGAAGCTGCAAACTATTATTCCTCCACTCCTTTTTTTTCTCCCTTTCTTTTCTTTTCTGTGTTGTCATTTCGCTCTCTGGCCAAGGAATGTGTTTGACTTTCGGTGACTGCTGGGTCTGCAATTTCTGTAGTCTTCTTAATGAATTTGAAAAAGGGGATCCCAGGGATGTGTGTGTGCTCTATTCCCCCGCCTGCAAAATGGGAGCAGGCAACAGAGGGCGCCTGCACATAGCAGGACGCACCGCCGCTCCCTGTCGCACAGCAGAGCACGCACGCACACGCTCAGAGGGAACCGATGACTATCAACCAGTGCAAGTCGACATCATTAGTAGGCTCGTCACCACATACACACACACACACACACGGTTGTTCAGGTGGGAGCTCTGGAACTAGGCCGACGACTGTCTCTCTAGTCTCGCCTCTCTGCCTGTTTATGTGACCGACGGGATTGGAACCTGGGTCGCCTGCACGGGTTGCTAGCGCGAGTCTACAGGTCTTCCTTCATGACACTGGGGTGCTGAGAGGGAAGGGTATAATTCTCCACCGGAAGACACTGTGTCTGTGTGGGGGACGGCTCATATATTATTCCTCCCAACATGTGTGCGTAGTCCTCTATAGCTCAGTTGGTAAAATATGACGCTTGCAATGCCAAGATAATGGGTTCAATTCCCAGGACCACCCATACATAAAATGTATGCGCGCATGACTATAAGTCGCTTTGGATAAAAGTGTCTGCAAAATGTCATATATTATTTTTGTTATTATTATTATTATGTGTCAGGGCCTGGTGTATTTTTATCTCAGGGTATACCACAGGACCTGACATAGAGAGAGCTCTACACAGAACATCTCTTTCATGATATTGTCAGAACTAGCTCAACTTGTATTAACCCTAACTAGCCCTGACCACTACAGTGCAGAGGGCCAACATTTGGGATCTTTATCCTTACAGTACATACCAACAAAGACAAAGTAGCATCTTGAATAATTGAAGCGAGAAATATCAAAAGCAGAGGCCTAATCTTGCTGTCATAGTTCCCCCATGTTTTACTTGCCATGTCCTGTAAGGGTTTTGGTTGCCATGTCCTGTAAGGGTTTTGGTTGCCATGTCCTGTAAGGGTTTTGGCTGCCATGTCCTGTAAGGGTTTTGGCTGCCCTGTATGTCCTGTCCTGTAAGGGTTTTCCTGTAAGGGCTTTCCTGTAAGGGTTTTGCCTGTATTTTGTCCTGTCCTGTAAGGGTTTTGGCTGCCATGTCCTGTAAGGGTTTTGGTCCATGTCCTGTAAGGGTTTTGGCTTGTCCTGTAAGGGTTTTGGCTGCCATGTCCTGTAAGGGTTTTGCCATGTCCTGCCATGTCCTGTAAGGGTTTTGGCTGCCATGTCCTGTAAGGGTTTTGGCTGCCATGTCCTGTAAGGGTTTTGGCTGCCATGTCCTGTAAGGGTTTTGGCTGCCATGTCCTGTAAGGGTTTTGGTTGCCATGTCCTGTAAGGGTTTTGGCTGCCATGTCCTGTAAGGGTTTTGGTTGCCATGTCCTGTAAGGGTTTTGGCTGCCATGTCCTGTAAGGGTTTTGGCTGCCATGTCCTGTAAGGGTTTTGGCTGCCATGTCCTGTAAGGGTTTTGGCTGCCAAGGGTTTTGGCTGCCATGTCCTGTATGTCCTGTAAGGGTTTTGGCTGCCATGTCCTGTAAGGGTTTTGGCTGCCATGTCCTGTAAGGGTTTTGGCTGCCATGTCCTGTAAGGGTTTTGGCTGCCATGTCCTGTAAGGGTTTTGGCTGCCATGTCCTGTAAGGGTTTTGGCTGCCATGTCCTGTAATGGGTTTTGGCTGCCATGCCATGTCCTGTAAGGGTTTTGGCTGCCATGTCCTGTAAGGGTTTTGGCTGCCATGTCCTGTAAGGGTTTTGGCTGCCATGTCCTGTAAGGGTTTTGGCTGCCATGTCCTGTAAGGGTTTTGGCTGCCATGTTCTGTAAGGGTTTTGGCTGCCTGTAAGGGTTTTGGCTGCCATGTCCTGTATGTCCTGTCCTGTAAGGGTTTTGGCTGGGTTTTGGTTGCCATGTCCTGTAAGGGTTTTGGCTGCCATGTCCTGTAAGGGTTTTGGCTGCCATGTCCTGTAAGGGTTTTGGCTGCCATGTCCTGTAAGGGTTTTGGCTGCCATGTCCTGTAAGGGTTTTGGCTGCCATGTCCTGCCCTGTAAGGGTTTTGGTTGCCATGTCCTGTGGGTTTTGGCTGCCATGTCCTGTAAGGGTTTTGGCTGCCATGTCCTGTAAGGGTTTTGGCTGCCATGTCCTGTAAGGGTTTTGGTTGCCAAGGGTTTTGGCTGCCATGTTCTGTAAGGGTTTTGGCTGCCATGTCCTGTATTTTGTCCATGTCCTGTAAGGGTTTTGGCTGCCATGTTCTGTAAGGGTTTTGGCTGCCATGTCCTGTAAGGGTTTTGGCTGCCATGTCCTGTAAGGGTTTTGGCTGCCATGTCCTGTAAGGGTTTTGGCCATGTCCTGTAAGGGTTTTGGCCATGTCCTGTAAGGGTTTTGGCTGCTGTCCATGTCCTGTAAGGGTTTTGGCTGCCATGTCCTGTAAGGGTTTTGGCTGCCATGTCCTGTAAGGGCTTTCCTGTTTGGTTGCATGTCCTGTAAGGGTTTTGGCTGCCATGTCCTCTGCCATGTCCTGTAAGGGTTTTGGCTTTTGGGGTTTTGCTGCTGCCATGTTCTGCCATGTCCTGTAAGGGGCTTTTGGCTGCCATGTCCTCTGTCCTGTAAGGGTTTTGGCTGCCATGTCCTGTAGGGTTTTGGCTGCCATGTCCTGTAAGGGTTTTGGCTGCCATGTCATGTTCTGTAAGGGTTTTGGCTGCCATGTTCTGTAAGGGTTTTGGCTGCCATGTCCTGTATTTTGGCTGCCATGTCCTGTAAGGGTTTTGGCTGCCATGTCTGCCATGTCCTGTAAGGGTTTTGTGCCATGTTCTGTAAGGGTTTTGGCTGCCATGTCCTGTAAGGGTTTTGGCTGCCATGTTCTGTAAGGGTTTTGGCTGCCATGTTCTGTAAGGGTTTTGGCTGCCATGTTCCTGTAAGGGTTTTGGCTGCCATGTTCTGTAAGGGTTTTGGCTGCCATGTTCTGGGGTTTTGGCTGCCATGTTCTGTAAGGGTTTTGGCTGCCATGTTCTGTAAGGGTTTTGCCATGTTGCTGCCATGTTCTGTAAGGGTTTTTTTGGCTGCCATGTCCTGTAAGGGTTTTGGTTGCCATGTCCTGTAAGGGTTTTGGCTGCCATGTCCTGTAAGGGTTTTGGTTGCCATGTTCTGTAAGGGTTTTGGCTGCCATGTCCTGTAAGGGTTTTGGTTGCCATGTCCTGTAAGGGTTTTGGCTGTCATGTCCTGTAAGGGTTTTGGCTGCCATGTCCTGTAAGGGTTTTGGTTGCCATGTCCTGTAAGGGTTTTGGCTGCCATGTTCTGTGTGGGTTGCCATGTTGTGGCAGGCAGTGTGTTACTCTACGGGGCCTTCTCCTGCTCTTCCTTCCCTCCCCTCTAGTGAAAAGCTCTCTCCGTCTGGCCTGGTGGTGGAAGTGGCTCTGGAACGCAGCTCAATACTCAGTTCAGCCAGGATAACCCTCATATCCTGATTGCCGGCATAACGCGCTCTCTGTAACGCGTCGGCAATAACAAAGGCAATACGCAGCGGCGGTGGCCTGTAAGCGGCTTTGCGTTGTGTAGTAGGGGATTGGGAGAAAAGAGCTAAGCTAAGCTAAGTCCTAGCGCCCTCCTAACATTTGCTAATGTCATGAGCAAACTGCACATGCAGGACTGATAAGAGCCAATTAATCAAATCAAATCAAATCTTATTTGTCACATACACATGGTTAGCAGATGTTAGTGCGAGTGTAGCGAAATGCTTGTGCAATTAGCTGGACTTGTGTGTAGTTCAACATAATATTGTTATTAAACTGTATTTTCGTGAAGGGTGTGAATTCAAAACATAAATATTTGTGTTTTTTTGGTATAATTATTTTGAACACCATTTAGACGTAGCCTTTGTAACAACACACATATGTATATCATTGCTATTCAAAGAGACTGGCATAATCGATTCAATTCACTAGTGTGTCTCAATCCACAATCTATCTACAATGCTCTCCAAAAGTATTGGGAGAGGGCCAATTCTATTGGGCTCTGTACTCCAGCACTTTGAAACGATACAATGACTATGAAGTTAAAGTGCAAACTGTCAGCTTTAATTTGAGGATATTTTTTATCCTTGTTGGGTGAACCGTTTAGAAATTACACCCCTTTTTGTACATAGTCCCTCCATTTTAGGGGACCAAAGGTATTGGGACAAATTCACGTATATATGTATATTAAAGTAGTAAAAAGTTGTATTTGGTCCCATATTCCTAGCCCGCAATGATTACATCAAGCTTGTGACTCTACAAACTGGTTGGGTGCATTTGCTGTTTGTTTTGGTTGTGTTTCAGATCATTTTGTGCCCGATAGATATTAATGGTAAATAATGTATTGTGTCATTTTGGAGTCACTTTTATTGTAAATAAGAATAGAATATGTTTCTGAACAATTTGACATTAATGTGGATGCTACCATGATTACGGATAATCCTGAATAAATCGTGAGTAATGATGACGCACAGATATCCTACCTCCAAGACATGCTAACCTCCCCTGTTCTTGTAATGGTGAGAGGTTAGCATGTCTTGGGGGTATGATATTTGTACATCTGTAACTTTCTCACTCATCATTATTCACGATTTATTCAGGATTATCTGTAATCATGGTAGCATCCACATTAATGTAGAAGTGTTTATTTTGGGCACAAAATCATCTGAAACACAACCAAAACAAATTTAAAAAATCTCTTTATAGGCGTGTGTCTCAATCTACCGTCCGAAAGAAGAGGAATGGCCACATAGGACTGGGTTTACGGCCCTGGGTCATGGCAGGGGCCTTTGTCTCTCTGGCAGGGCCCTCTGTGTGGCCCTCCTGGCAGATTGATGGCCCCTCAGAGCAGTGTGGAGAGAAAGGAGCTTTTAAATAAGCAGCTGATTCTGCTGGATGGAGTGAGTGGCCCGCTCCGCCTCTCCTCTCCCCTCTGACATGTCTATGAATATCTATTTTATTATTGCTATTGACCCATACGCCATAAAGAAAGCGGGAGGGGGGCTACCGCATATCTCAACCCTCAGGATGCGGCTACTATAGGGCAAGGGAGAGTGTGTGCTCGTAAATGCACACACACACACACACCCAAATAAATGAATGGAATGTCCATCCGCATTTATAGTTACACACTTGTATGCCAAATAGACTGCTGAATTCCCAAGCACAGTGGTTGCTTGGTGTGTGTGTATGTGTCAGTAGGTGTGTGTGTGTGTGTGTGTGTGTGTGTGTGTGTGTGTGTGTGTGTGTGTGTGTGTGTGTGTGTGTGTGTGGTGTGTGTGTGTGTGTGTGTACATCAACACAGAGAGAACTCATTTGTCTTCTGTCCTATTCATGTCATTATGGCTTTTGTGGCGATTGACTAACTGCCCAGTAATGTTAGAATACAAAAATAGGTTATTGTCTGTCTGACCAGCCACTCTATTGCAGAGACATTTGTGTTGTGTTACAATGACCTGGGGGAAATGGAAACATTGGACTGAATTTGCATTTTGTTTGTGCGGCTTTGTACATTCTCTAAAACAAATATGTCCCTGAGCGTGCGCACGCGCGAACACACACGCACGCACGCACGCACGCACGCACGCACGCACGCACGCACACACACACACACACACACACACACACACACACACACACACACACACACACACACACACACACACACAACACAAAACTATTCCTATCTCACAGTAACCCTCGAACCCTCGCTCCCTTGTACATATACACTCTGAACACACACACACCCAAACTCACACACACACGACTGAAAGTTGAGGGGGGGGGTGCCCTTTTGGCGTGAGGTCTGTGATGGCCTTACACTACGCTAAAGGAAGTCAGACAGACCAGGTTAGGGGACAGTCTGGACCTGGCCTGTGGCGGTTGCTCTCCTCTCTGCAGCTCGTCCCCGTGTGTCAGTGGAGCTCTGAGGGGACACTTTGATGAATGGCCAGTTTATGGTGCTGTCAGGCCCTGGGTGTCTGTGGGGAAATAGCCAGGGTTGGCCCCAGGGCCAGCTGATTGCAAACCTGTGGCCTGGCCCATGATCAATCAAACTGATTGGCTATGGCAAATATGGTTACTGATAGCAGAAGGAGGGAGGGAGGGAAGATTGGTGTGTGTGTGTGTGTGTGTGTGTGTGTGTGTGTGTCAGTAGCGTAGCCAGAATTTCATTGGTGGTTGTGCCTGCAGAAATTTGAGTGGACAAAAAAAAGCAAGAGAACAAATGTTCAGTTGTATAGCTAATCTCATGGTTTTCTACACATTTTGCCATGAGGCTGAGAGAGTGTTGTGCATTTTTAAAGCTAATTAAAGCTAAAATATAGGTGTGTTGACTGTGATAAAGGCACTGGATTGTGAGCTGTCTGTTTTGCTAAATGTTAAGTAGGCTGTGGCATGGTGCACATAGCCATAGAAGCAGAGTGACATATGCCTCAATGCAGTCATATTCAAGGTTTATTGGGGGTCTAGCTTTCAGTTAGTTATTTTTGGCCACCCATCCCATGAGAGTGAATGTCATTCCAGTTCATCAGAGTGATATTCCAGTGCACTGCTAGCGATGACTTCTATCTGAGGGTGTTTGCATGTTTAGGTAAAAAGACAAAACGTTTCCTGTTTGGAACACTGACAAGTAGAGAGCATAATTTTGTATTTCATTTATTTCTCTCAATCTGTTTGGGTGGGCCTGGCCGCCCAGTGGGTGGGCCCGGGCCCACCCGTGCCTACGCGGCTTGTGTGTGTTGCACATAGAGGGTCCGGGGTCACTAAATGGAACATGAAAGAATGATAAGATCTCACAGGGGTAGGCTTTCTCAGGGCTCAACATACACACACCTTTATATACTCTCTGAGGGTGAGTTTGTTCAAATGAAGGTAGACACCCAACTGCTCTACTGTATATTGTAGCATTTTGTGTGTGTGTGAGTGTGAGTGAGTGAGTGAGTGAGTGAGTGAGTGAGTGAGTGAGTGAGTGAGTGAGTGAGTGAGTGAGTGAGTGAGTGTGTGTGTGTGTGTGTGTGTGTGTGTGTGTGTGTATCACACAGAGATCTCACGCAAACACACACAGTACCCCCAAAACATTTACATCTATCAAACCGTGCTGTTTCAGATTTCAAATGTTTTTTCCTTTGATGGCAAAACAGAAATAGGGATTTTATAGGTGTGCATGGTCAAAGACCAAAATGTAAAATCTAACATTATATTTGATACTTTAAATGATCACTAAACCTTAATTGATTATTTGACTTTTGGATGCTAATGCTTTACACGCTGTAATTCTGTCCATTTTAGGTGGATAAAGAACATTCTATAAGTGTTGCATATCTTATCTTCGTTCATTGATCAAAAATGTATTTTTGACCTTTAAAAACATTAGTGCACATTGCTAGTGGCACCTGGTTTAACATCGATGCTTTGACACAGGGGTCATTTTTAATATGCTTTGATCTCCCAGCTGGGAGTGTGTGTGTTTGTGCTTCACCGAGCATGTCCTGTTTTGGGACCGGGGGACATGGTGTGTGAACTATCAAATTGTCCTTTAATAGCCTCTCATTCTTCTCATCTCAATATCTATCTCACTGCCCCCAGGGGGAGAGGGAAGGGGAGAGAGAGGGGAGAGAGAGAGACACACACAGAGGGAAAAAGAGGAAAGACGAAGAGGGAGAGGAAGGCATGTCATTTCCTATGTCTCACGACATCTCCATTGAGTCATGGCCAGAATACCAGTCCTGACACTTATTAAATCATCATCATTTATTAAGTGCAAAACTGTCTCTTCATTGAGGATCTTCAGAACCTCATCTTGGATGAGAGGTGCAAAAAGCAGAACAAGAATCTGCTCTAAAACATCCCTCCATCTGTGTATCCTTCCCTAGTCTGAGCAGGGTAGAGTATAATTTACACCAACACGAGAGAATGGAATCAAAGTCAATTTCATTGTTATTCCCCCCCCCCCCCCACCCCCACCTTTTTTTCTCTCTCTGCCCCGCCCCCGTCAATCATTGTCGGCTGAAAAACAAGTCTTAAGTGCAGAGCTGGGGCGCTAGGCTAGCTGCACGCAGGGGCATCCCTGCCGTTCCAGGATTACAGGCAGGCCCGGAGACGCCGGCGGAGAAAAGCAGGACTCTCTCATTAGCTGCGAGGTAGCGGCCGGCCTCGTGGGCAGGTGCTACTGTAATTAACCATTGTTTGACTATCAAAAGTCGGCAGCTGATTAAATGGGCCTAAATGCAGTCGAGCACTTTCCTTCCCCCTTTCACCCTGTAATTTCAAAGGCTCGCGACCCGCTGGGGGCCCTTTCAGCCTCGAGACGCCGCTTGCGCTGCTGGCCCCGCTAAGAGCCTGTTGCCAGCAGTAATCAAAACTGAAAATCTTACGAAGAAAAAAATTATAATGATGAAAAAGGAGAAAAAAAAATACATTGGGGGCTTTTTTGGGTCGCGGGCTCAAGCAGAGACCTTCCATTAGAAACGGCTTGGCGATGGCCGGCGAGGCGGCGAGAAATGTGGCGTCTTAAGGCAAGTGAATGGCATCTCTTTAGTGATTAGAGCGGCAATAATGAGCACCCCCACGACTCTGGTGCTAAGTCCATTTCATTGCTAATTCATTTACGTGCCATGTCAGACGTACTTGACACGAGTCACCCGCTAAGAAGTGGTGTTTGTCAAGCAGGTATGGCCCATTACGGTGGGGATCTGAAATCACACTGACAATGGCGTGTGTGTGGTAGGGGGTACGTGTGTGTGGTAGGGGGTTAGTTAGGGCTTGGGTGAGAGGCAATCGCATTAGCAAGATAACACCACGCAGAGTTATCCTGAGCTCACCCGCCGCGATTTTTAATCAATGCACTTTTTATTACGACTTTATTGTGAAACGAAGCCGTTCTCCGCTGATTCACTGTTTCCGACGTGAAAATTCCTCATGTTGATCAAACGCGGGGGGAGAAAACTGCTGACTTTGTGAAGGTAACAGTGGAGTCTAACAATATTTCCAGCTCACCTTTGTCACAGGGGATTCTTTCACAGAACAATGCCGTTTATATTAGAATAAATATCAGCCCTACTGGAATACGGATCTCGTCGGTATGAGAATGGATTGTATCGTCCGTCTACTTGCTGTATTCCCTATTGTGAATGATTGCTAAATAATCACTTGGATCTCTCTGCCTAATGTAGTGGATCAGAGGCACCCGAGGGACATCATTTGATAGGATAATAGCCTGGTATCAGTAGCGATATTCTCACCTCCCATGTCACCCTGTCTGGGAATGATGATGCGTGAGGCTCTAGCTTTGCCCATAGTGCCTCGGTGTCCTTTTGAACATCTTGTAGAAAGGAACGTATAATCTCAATGGGATCACCTGTATAAATAAAGATGAAATAAGCGAGAAAGTAATTACATCTATTCTACCATTCTCTCACCACAACTGACCTTATGACCTGATCCAAATAACAAATGCATCATAATAATCGAATGGAATAGAATAAACATGGTATTGTTTAACACTTTGACTAGGCAGAGGGTAAAGTCTTGGGGTGAATGACTCTGAACACCGAAGCCATTTTGTCCATCAACCCCGAACGTGTCTCTACGCAATACAGGACTAGCGGTTATGAATGAACACATCAACATAGCATGGTCTCTCTCTCTCTCTCTCATCCTCTCCCTTCTTGTCGCAGTATACCCTCGTCTCGTGATCTCTTCCCTCGGACAGTGTCAAAGAAGATGCTTTCCAGATCCACCGCAGACATGAATAGTATAAAAACGCGGCCTTCACAGAGTATCTAGTTGAATAAGGCGATTATCCGGTGTGAATTCACACAGAGTGACACGGGGACTGGTCTCTGGGGGATGGTGGTGTGTGTGTTTGGAGGGGGGTCCCCCCCTCTTCCCCTTGCCTCTCAAGGTCCCCCCCTACTTGGCCTAATCATTGTTTCTCCATCAGATAATTCCCTGTGTCGTTTGTCGTCGCCGCGGTAGCGTGTTAATTACCCCTTGCCGTGGCAACGAGCCGCTCTTCCTTGTAATGGCTTAATTAGGGGTGACGAGCCTTGCCGCTTGTTTACTCAATTAGCCCCTCTTCTTTCATTAGCTTCATTATCACAGGAAGTCAACTGTCCTCCTTGATACCCCCTAGTTGCTCGTTGTTGTTATATTAGTATGCTGAATGAAGGATGGCTGGCAGGCTAGTTGCTTTGTTGTTGTATTAGCATGCTGAATGAAGGATGGCTGGCAGGCTAGTTGCTTTGTTGTTGTATTAGCTTGCTGAATGAAGGATGGCTGGCAGGCTAGTTGCTTTGTTGTTGTATTAGCATGCTGAATGAAGGATGGCTGGCAGGCTAGCTGCTTTGTTGTTGTATTAGCTTGCTGAATGAAGGATGGCTGGCAGGCTAGCTTTGCTGTTGTTTAGCATTGTGGCTGGCAGGCTATTAGCATGCTGAATGAAGGATGGCTGGCAGGCTAGTTGCTTTGTTGTATTAGTGCTGAATGAAGGATGGCTGGCAGGCATGCTGAATGCTGAATGGGATGGCTGGCAGGCTAGTTGCTTTGTTGTTGTATTAGCATGCTGAATGAAGGATGGCTGGCAGGCTAGCTGCTTTGTTGTTGCTGAATGAAGGATGGCTGGCAGCATGCTGAATGAAGGATGGCTGGCAGGCTAGCTGCTTTGTTGTTGTATTAGCTTGCTGAATGAAGGATGGCTGGCAGGCTAGCCGCGTTGTTGTATTAGCCTGCTGAATGAAGGATGGCTGGCAGGCTAGCTGCTTTGTTGTTGTATTAGCCTGCTGAATGAAGGATGGCTGGCAGGCTAGCTGCGTTGTTGTTGTATTAGCATGCTGAATGAAGGATGGCTGGCAGGCTAGCTGCGTTGTTGTTGTATTAGCATGCTGAATGAAGGATGGCTGGCAGGCTAGCTGCGTGTTGGGAGAGGAGGATGACACTGAAATCTCTCTCTCTCTCTCATTAGGGGTATTGAAAGGGCTCCATGTTTGATTGAGCTAACGATATGAAACGTTTTCACCTGGATGTATTTTCGGATAGATGTTAGAGAGTGAGATGAGAGAGAGAGAGATATAAGAGAGAGAATGAACGAAACAGACGCTCTTGTCCGTTACGAGAACACACACACTAGGTGTTGAGCCGACGCTCCCTAGATGCTGCCCTCTCCCCCCTCCTCCCGCCTCTCTCTTTTTTTTGTAATTAATGATAAATCTCTTAAAGCTCCTTATAAAGGATGATTGATGGACGGCCAATCAGACGGTCCGAGCCACCTAGTGTTTCTACCTCTGGGGCCCGGGTTTGGGATTAGCGATCGCTGGGTTATTTAACAGTTCATTTGAGCGGGGTGAGGTGGGTGGTGGAGTGGTGGGTGTCTGTCCCTACTCCCTACAGCGTATTACCCCACCGGCGAGGGGGCTCAGCATAGCGGCCGTGCCAGCCTCCACCAGACAGAGAGGCCTCCCGGAGGGGTAATACGCTGTAATGAAGATTAAGACTCTCAAAGCTCCAGTGTTCAACCACGGAAAGACAGAGGGGAGGGAGGGATGGAGGAAAGGGAGGGAGGGGAGGAGAAATCCTTGTTTTATTAACTTGTCTGCATCAGCATCACAAGTTGGCGAAGTTTGAAGGGAAGGGAGAAGGTAGGTGGGGCTTTGTGTAAGTTTGTGTTAAGCGTTAAATTCCCTCCTCCGCCTGGTGTTGTTGTGTACTAGGTCGATCAGGACGTTGTTTGTTTGGACACGTCTCGGTTTTTCACACACACACACACACACACACACACACACACACACACACACACACACACACACCTTTGTATTACAAATGTGCATGGACAAACTCAGGACGGATCTATAACTGACAGTATACCAATATAGATATCATTCGTTTTTTTAAAATAATTTCATTCTCAGTTTTATCAATATCATCTGATGACACCTCAGCACAGCCTAAAGAAAACAGATCACTTGTATTATATGACACAGGCCTATAGAGGCCTTCTGTGTGTGTTTTTTACACTTATAGATATTGACCAACATTATCTACTAAACATTCTCCTGAGAACTCGTTTCCGGATCAATTTCACAATCAATTGACTCACTATCAATTCCCGACCGTGTTATTTCACCCCAGCTCAAGTGCTTTCGACCGTGTCCATGTATTGAGAGGAGGTTTCTCCAGGGCATTTTTTTACTGAGTAACTTTTTACTGTTTTATGTGTATATTTGATCATTTTACTATGTTCTATGTGTATATTATTCTATTTTACTATGTTCTGTGTGTATATTATTCTATTTTACTATGTGTATATTATTCTATTTTACTATGTTCTGTGTCTATCTTATTCTATTTTATTCTATTCTATTTTACTATTGTATTGATGTTTGTTTGGATGGACAAATTAAATCAAGTACATAAAGTACTATCCTGCTATTCACTGCGACATTTCTCATTTTGCATGACAGAACAGTTGACTAAGGAAGAAAACACTTGTGTTTTGTTTATTTTCCTTTGAAGAGAGCCCTCTGATGATGGTGGATAGAAACACGTCTTGCTAACACACACACACACACACACACACACACACACACAAAAATGCTACACACGTACGCACCCACACACACTGACACACACCAAACTTTCTCTCTCATACACACACGCCAAGCTCTCTTACACACACACGCATGCACACACACACACCTCCCTATGTGTGACAGCAGGAGCTGTGGGAAACCCTGGAGGTATGTGTGAGAGTGACCTGGGGATTACTACTAGGCAATCCCAACCATGTGTGGCACAGATGGGAGTGCTGTCTATCTGTGTGTGTGTCTCTGTGTGTTTCTCTCCTTCTCTCTCTCCCCCTTTCTTTCTCCCCCACTCTCCCCCTCTCTCACCTTCACCTCCTTCCACTTATACAGGACAGTGAGAGATACTTATTCAGTAATGTGTGTGTGTGTGTGTGTGTGTGTGTGTGTGTGTGTGTGTGTGTGTGTGTGTGTGTGTGTGTGTGTGTGTGCGCATGGAGGTCAGATCTACACTACTTAATATCACTTATCAGTAAGGTAAAACCCAATAACCACGTATGTGGATGTCAGGTGACCAGGTGACAATGGGTAAGTGTCTCCTTTTGAATACATGTTAGCCCTGACCAGAGGTCAGCTACCCCTTGTGACCCCGTCTAGACACTGAACTAGGATCAGCTTACGCCCCCCAAATCCTATTCTTAACCATTAAGGGGGGAAATGCTGAAGTGACCCTAGATCGGTGGCTAGGGGCAACTTCACCCTAAGCTTCATACTCATCATTGCTGTTCCAGTCTACAGTCCCTCCTTTGAAACAATGCCTGTGGTGAGTCTGCATTGCACACACTATACAACACACACACACACACACACACACACACACACACACACACACACACACACACACACACACACACACACACACACACACACACACACACACACTCGCTTGAAACAATGTCTGTGGTGCGTCTGCCTTGCATACATTATTGACCACATGACACACTTCCTGTACCATACCAGTCCTCTCCGGATAAGAGGTCCCCAATGACCCCTTACCCAACGCCAGACCCCTTCCACAATCTCTGCACACACACCCTAATCATCTCCGCTATCCCCATTCTTTGCCATTCCATTTTCTTTCCGTCTGTCATTTTTGACTGTTTTGTCTGCCTAAAATATTCCAGGGGGCTGGTGATGGGGGATGGAGGGGTTTTCTTTCACATGACCTTGGATCTCTCTCTCTCTCTGTAGCACTCTCACTCTCTCTGTCCAGACAGAGTTTGTCTCTGGGAGCGGGACAGGGGCTGGCTGGCAACGTGCCTCTCCTGGGCATTTTGGCATTCCTCCAGATTACAAGAGGGCCTCTCTCTCTCTCTCTCTCTCTCTCTCTCTCCTCCTCCTCCTCCTCCACCTCCTCCTCAGTCAGTCCGTCCATCCGTCCATCTGTCTGTCGTTCTCTCTCCCTCTCTCTCTTCCAGAACCTATGGATGGGTCTGTGGCCAGGGACCATAAGAAAACAAACCAGCAAAGAGTCTGAAAAGTGAAGCTAGAAAAGACAAGAGGATGAGGAGGGCACTGTATGGGGTAGCCACTCGAAACGGGACACTTTGTTCAGAAATACCTCCCTTTCAACCAGCGGCTTTCCTCATTCTCAGTTCATCCCATACCATCAACATCCCATCCCCTCCCCTGCCCCCCTCCCCTCCTCAGAGGAGTTTTTAGAATTCTAGGCTCTGCTGTGCAGAGATGCATTTTCACGTTTGGGCGTTGTGTTTTCGATAGGCATGAACATTAACTGAATTAAATCAAGGATTTCTTAAAAATGTGACATCTCTCCTCATCTCCTCTCCCTAACTTCTTCAGGGAGTCACCATGCTCCCATAGCAACAGCCCAGAGCAGTGGGCCCACATGTTATTATGTGTATCGGCAGAATGGCCACCTCTCTGCTTTCAGGGGCGCGGATTTAATGGACTCCTGCTCACAGAGTGGGTGAGAGGGTGACAGTTTGGACAAAAGAGAGAGAGCAAGAGAGAGAGAGAGAGAGAGAGGGGAGGGAGGGAGGGAAGAGGAAAAGAGGAAGGTATGGAAGAAAGGGGGGGGAGGGAGGGAGGAGGGAGGGAGGGAGGGAGGGAGGGAGGAGGGAGGAAGGTAGGGAAGAAAGGGGGAGGGAGGGAGGGAGGGAGGGAGGGAGGGAGGGGGAGGGAGGGAGGGAGGGGAGAGAGAGAAGGAGAGAGAGATTAGAAGTGAGAGGGAAGAAAGAGAGAATCACAGAGAGCGAGAGGCCTCATAACGAAGACACCCTCACATGACAGACCCAGCCACTGTCTGTCTGTCTGCCTCCTTTTGAAGGCTCAGAGAGAAAGAGGTGGGGGGGGGGCCCATTGGGGGAAAGGTTATGAGAGAAAGAGAGGGAGGTCAGAGTTGCAGGCTGACGCAGCGAGCGAAGAAGTGAAAGTTCCACGGTGTCCCTTCAAGCCGCCTCGCTCTTCCCCTCCGCCCCCTCTCTCTTGTCATTCTCTGTCTCTTTCTTTCTTTTCTCTCCCACTCCCACTTGAATTCCAGTCCCAGCGCTTCCGCGAGCGGTGACGTCCGGCGCTGATCAGCGATAACCACACAGATATGTCAGATGGGCCCACACACTGTCCTGCATGGCCATCTCTTCACTCAGGACACACACACGCAGCTTGATCACAGGACAGAGCTGGCCTCAGCTCAGAGACTGAAGGATCAGTGTGTGATGGCCAGTGGACTCTGAAGGCCCAGGAATAATGACACCATTCTGCACCGACGCCGGGCCCGTTCCCACAGAGCAG
Organism: Oncorhynchus nerka; assembly: GCF_034236695.1. Taxonomy (NCBI): domain Eukaryota; kingdom Metazoa; phylum Chordata; class Actinopteri; order Salmoniformes; family Salmonidae; genus Oncorhynchus; species Oncorhynchus nerka. The sequence goes on from NC_088402.1 coordinate 57,787,958, forward strand.
TCAGAGAAAGAGAGAGAGAACAAGAGAGGAGTCTTGAGCTATGGGTGGCACAGTAATGGGTGAAACTTACCCCCCCCCTCATTTTCCTTTCAAATTCCCCTACATATTCCCCATACTACACTACTTCATACTTCTATTCATGTTTGTATAACTGTCTGTCCAGTTGTATCAGCTTAACCTGGGAATCCTGCCACTAACAAGCTAAGAAACTCCAAGTCACATGTGAGGAACCAGACATGACCCTAGTGTATATTTGGAATGAGGGATCTCAAAAAACATAACATATCAGCCAGAACCATTCAAATGTAACAGAGCTGCCGGAGAGGAAAGAAATGCTATTATCATCAAGTCATCTCATAGCGGGCCTAGAAGCCCCAAATATTAGTTTTACACATCCCTCCGCTCACGCTGACAGAGAAGGCTAAATGATTTAAATGACTGGGTGTTTTTCTCTCTGTCTGTGGAGGGTGAAAGGGTCTCTTTCCACCCAACTCCAACAGAAAAAGCCTGATTTTGATTCTGTTCAGACCGAGAGTAGCCATTTATGCCACCATAACACATCAAATCGAAGTGTATTGGTCGCGAACACAGTTCAGCAGATGTTATAGATGGTGCAGCGAAATGTTTATGTTACCAGCTCATAACAATACAGTACAATGTCAAACAAGTACACCAATAATCTACATGAAAATTATAATAAACGAGACATTTTGAAATGTCGGAACGAATCCAAATAACAGTAGTCCAAATGCAATCTATACGTATATACACCAGATGAATTTACAGCAGATATACTAAGAATGATATTTTCAGCAGCAGATATATTAAGAATGATATGTTCAGCAGTAGATATACTAAGAATGATATGTTCAGCAGTAGATATACTAAGAATGATATGTTCAGCAGTAGATATACTAAGAATGATATGTTCAGCAGTAGATATACTAAGAATGATATGTTCAGCAGCAGATATACTAAGAATGATATGTTCAGCAGTAGATATACTAAGAATGATATGTTCAGCAGTAGATATACTAAGAATGATATGTTCAGCAGTAGATATACTAAGAATGATATGTTCAGCAGTAGATATACTAAGAATGATATGTTCAGCAGTAGATATATTAAGAATGATATGTTCAGCAGTAGATATACTAAGAATGATATGTTCAGCAGTAGATATATTAAGAATGATATGTTCAGCAGTAGATATATTAAGAATGATATGTTCAGCAGTAGATATATTAAGAATGATATGTTCAGCAGCAGATATACTAAGAATATGTTCAGCAGTAGATATACTAAGAATGATATGTTCAGCAGTAGATATATTAAGAATGATATGTTCAGCAGTAGATATACTAAGAATGATATGTTCAGCAGTAGATATACTAAGAATGATATGTTCAGCAGTAGATATACTAAGAATGATATGTTCAGCAGTAGATATATTAAGAATGATATGTTCAGCAGTAGATATACTAAGAATGATATGTTCAGCAGTAGATATACTAAGAATGATATGTTCAGCAGTAGATATACTAAGAATGATATGTTCAGCAGTAGATATACTAAGAATGATATGTTCAGCAGCAGATATACTAAGAATGATATGTTCAGCAGTAGATATACTAAGAATGATATGTTCAGCAGTAGATATACTAAGAATGATATGTTCAGCAGCAGATATACTAAGAATGATATGTTCAGAAGTAGATATATTAGAGTCAGCTATGTCAATAATCCAGCATGTAAATAAATGAACAGTGTAAATAAAACGCAATGTTCAGTAGTATAAATATTAGAATGAGCTACGTGAAGAATACAGTATATAAAAATAGACAGTACAAAACCCCATGGCAGAATATAAATAAATGTAGGAAATGAGCTTCCGGACCTGAGCAGAATATAAATAACATCCTGTATACTGTGAATGGTGTGAATAGACATTATGTAAATAGAAAAGGTGTGTACAGCACTAGTTATATAGGATGAGCCTTGACTAGAATACAGCATATAGATATAAAGTTGGTAAAACCATACGTCAACACTGTTAAAGTGACCAGTGTTCAATGACTATGTACATAGGGCATTGTGTGGACTCCTTGTACATGGCCACCAGTGAAAGTGGAGGATAGACTAATTCCTTTGACAGCCTCACCGGACAGAGCAAGGGGGAAATGTGTGTATGTGAGGGTCGTGGAGGTCTATAGGAGGTCTCCACATTCTTGCGGGCCCCTCTGCTCACCCCCTCAGGGCCAGGGGCCTGGCTTCTCTGTGGCCTGCCTCCCTGCCTGGCTGTATAATTGCCCTCTCCCTGCTACAGATAGTTAACAGCCCCTCCTGTCTTCCCAGCCTGTTTATTCTGCTCTGATTTCCAGCTCCTCTGGGTCATCATTCATCAGCCGCCCATCGCCCCTGGGGAGAAGACCGGGAGCCCCTCTCGTATCCACCCCCCCTACCACCCCACACCCCCGTCACTCGTAACCAGGGGGCATTTCTGATGGCCCCACATTATGGGAAACGGGCTGCCCCTGTGGTGTGGCCGGGGTGGCAGTGATTATAATATCCTTCCAGATTATCATTTTAAACAAATTATCATAATTATCAATCAATCATCGTTTTTTTTTACAGGTCTGGTTTCCCCCGGAGCGGAGAATCGCTTCTGTGACCTGTAATGCTTTTCTTTCGGTCCCTTAATAACCTTCATACATTTAAGGCCATTCAGAAGAAAGAGCACATTTAAAGACTAAATTCCCTGGTTAAAAAAAAAATCAGGTCTGCCACACACACACACACACACATACACACACACACACACACACACACACACACACACACACACACACACACACACACACACACACACACACCGCTGACCCCTAGCCAACACTTCTCCCCCCCCCCCCAACATTTTCCCAACCAGAGCCAAAAACGATTTACTCCCAACCCTGCTAGAACCTCATGGGGGTAACAGACTGGGAAAGAACAACTGAAGGTTCACACAGTTTATAACAACCACTAAACACACACACACACACACACTGATGAATTGTGTTTTTCCCCACTGAAATAAAACTGTAGCATGCTGTTATCGATAGAGACGGACAAATAAATTGGGGGAAAGAACGCCAAAACATTTCTCTGCCTGGGTCCCTGTCAAATGATGGCGAGAGTTCATTCATCTCTCTCCTCCAAAGCATCGAGTTCCGCTTTGAAGACCTGTGGACAAACAGAGAGGGATGACTTACGTAACAAATATATCACTGCTTTATTTTTCCATTCACACCTTGGAAAGGAAAAATCCTTGATGAAAAGACGTAATCCTTGCACCGTTGAAAGGATGGAATGAGATAGTGCCAAGGAATAAGAGAGAGTAAGAGAGAAAGATAGTGTTGTTTGGGGTGAGGATCGGAAGGGATAAAAAGCAATTACATAATATCGATTGCACTGTGAGGGTGTCTGTGTCTTAATACTATCTGAGTCCTGATCTAGCTTGTGTTTACACATGTTGAAAAGACAGCGACGCTCTTCTGTTGGAGGGATTTGCACACACACATTCACCCCCCCCCATACACACACACACACACATCCCATAGACCAGGGAAGTCAGTGAATGGCAGGTGGGATAAACAGAAGTGGGGATTAAACAGACAGAGAGACAGACAGATAGATAGGACTGTTCAGAACCCAACCACAGCTGATCCTATCAACAACCTGTAATGATGGGTATCACCATCTAATCTAATACCCCCAGACAGAAACAGAGAGAGAGTGAGAGAGAGAGAGAGAGCGAAAGGGAGAGAGAGAGAGAGCTAAAGGGAGAGAGAGAGCGAAAGGGAGAGAGAGAGAGAGCGAAAGGGAGAGAGAGAGAGAGAGGAAGGAGAGAGAGAGGAGAGAGACAGAGACAGGGAGAGAGAGAGGAGAGAGAGAGAGGGAGAGAGAGAAGAGAGAGACGGAGAGAGAGAGTGAGAGAGAAGAGAGAGACAGAGAGAGAGTAAGAGAGAGAGAGAGAGAGACAGAGAGAGAGAGAGAGCGGGAAAGAGAGAGAGTGAGAGAGACAGAGAGAGAGTGAGAGAGACAGAGAGAGAGAGAGAGAGAGAGCGGGAAAAGGAGAGAGAGAGAGAGGGAAAGGGAGAGAGAGACAGAGAGGGGGGGGAGAGAGAGAGAGAGAGAGAGAGGGAAAGGGAGAGAGAGAGAGAGACAGAGAGAGAGAGACAGAGAGACAGAGAGAGAGAGAGAGCGGGGAAAGAGAGACAGAGAGAGTGAGAGAGACAGAGAGAGAGTGAGAGAGAGAGAGAGCGGGAAAGAGAGAGAGTGAGAGAGACAGAGAGAGAGTGAGAGAGACAGAGAGAGAGTGAGAGAGAGAGAGAGCGGGAAAAGGAGAGAGAGAGAGAGGGAAAGGGAGAGAGAGACAGAGAGGGGGGAGGGAGAGAGAGAGAGAGAGAGAGAGGGAAAGGGAGAGAGAGAGAGGGAAAGGGAAAGGGAGAGAGAGAGAGAGAGAGCGGGAAATAAAGAAAGAGCAAGAAAGGAAGGGATAACAAACTCACACCTCCTTTAGAGTCTGGGGAGTGAATGGAAGCCCCTTGACTCCGCTCTTATCCAGCTATCTCGCGTCCTCGGCAGATTTCACTAAGACGGCTTTGGAGCTACAATAACATCTTCTCTCCTCCTTTATACCTCCCTCTGTTTTCAGTCCAGTCTCTCTTTCTCTCTCTCTCTCCGTCTAACTGTTTTTTGGGGATCTAGTCTGTCTATCGCGGCGCAAAGCCTCTTGGGACGAGGTGTTGTTTTGGTTTCGGGGAGAGAGGGATCTGTAGGGTCAAGCACTGTGATGGAAACATAGATAATAGTATAATGTTATGGATGATCTCTCACTTATTCTCCCTCTCTCTTTCCAATAGCCAGAGGCCCTTTTCTGTGAGTAAACGGACAGGGAGTGGGAGGGAGAACAGATGAGGGTGGTTGGAGGGAGGGAGGCCCCACAAGACCCCAGCTGGTTCCTCGTCGCCACGGAGACAGAGGGATGGAGGACAGAATGAAGGGAGTGGGAGTGGAGGACCGCACTTGAGAACGGGTGCAGAGCCACTTCTATAGCCACAATGGGTTGTGTGTGTGTGTGTGTGTGTGTACATAGTAATGTCTTCTCAATAGGATATGATGACTTACAGCTTACAACTTACTGTATGTGATGTCTTCATCATTTCCCTAGATGAATAATATCACCACAAAGCGACAGCATGGGAGACGACACAGCGCACAATGACTTTTCAATAGGACCGTTGTAATACCCACAAAATGCAATGCGTACACCACCAGGCAGCTTTTAGTCGACACTGGAAGTGAGTTACACCCCCCCCCCCCCCATACACAAACGCTGGGAATACGCTAGATAAATTCAGTCCATTCCAATAATTTGAGACCACAGAGGCGGCAGGGTAGCCTAGTGGTTAGAGCGTTGGACTGGCAACCGGAAGGTTGCAAGTTCAAACCCCCGAGCTGACAAGGTACAAATCTGTCGTTCTGCCCCTGAACAGGCAGTTAACCCACTGTTCCTAGGCCGTCATTGAAAATAAGAATTTGTTCTTAACTGACTTGCCTAGTAAAATAAAGGTCAAATAAAAAAATAAAGAGCAGTCGATTGGAGGTCACAGAGTATTATAGGCCTTACAATACACACATCACCCTGTCGATACAATACACACATCACCCTGTCGATACAATACACACATCACCCTGTCGATACAATACACACATCACCCTGTCGATACAATACACACATCACCCTGTCGATACAATACACACATCACCCTGTCGATACAATACACACATCACCCTGTCGATACAATACACACATCACCCTGTCGATACAATACACACATCACCCTGTCGATACAATACACACATCACCTTGTCGATATAATACACACATCACCCTGTCGATACAATACACACATCACCCTGTCGATACAATACACACATCACCCTGTCGATACAATACACACATCACCCTGTCGATACAATACACACATCACCCTGTCGATACAATACAATACACACATCACCCTGTCGATACAATACACATCACCCTGTCGATACAATACACACATCACCCTTGTCGATACAATACACACATCACCTTGTCGATATAATACACACATCACCCTGTCGATACAATACACACATCACCCTGTCGATACAATACACACAGAACCCTCTCAATATAATACACACATCACCCTGTCAATACAATACACACATCGCCCTGTCAATACAATACACACATCGCCCTGTCAATACAATACACACATCACCCTACAATACACACAGAACCCTGTCGATACAATACACACATCACCGTGTCAATACAATACACACATCACCCTGTCAATACAATACACACATCGCCCTGTCAATACAATACACACATTACCCTACAATACACACAGAACTCTCAATACAACGCACACATAACCCTCTCAATACAATACACACATTACCCTACAATACACACATTACCCTACAATACACACAGAACCCTCTCAATACAATACACACATAACCCTGTCAATACAACACACACATAACCCTCTCAATACAATACACACAGAACTCTCAATACAACGCACACATAACCCTCTCAATTCAATACACACAGAACCCTCTCAATACAACACACACATTACCCTCTCAATACAACACACACATAACCCTGTCAATACAACACACACATAACCCTCTCAATACAATACACACATTACCCAACAATTCACACAGAACCCTCTCAATTCAATACACACAGAACCCTCTCAATACAATACACACAGAACCCTCTCATTACAATACACACATTACCCAACAATACACACAGAACCCTCTCAATACAATACACACAGAACCCTCTCAATATAATACACACAGAACTCTATCCTACACTGACTTCACTGACTGGCTGTATCCGAGCTGCGAATCAATTTGCATTTTCCAGTAATCAAGCACAGCAATAGCCCACTGTGTGGTGTAGAGGAGGAGGAAGGGAAGGTGTGTGTGTGTGTGTGTGTGTGTGTGTGTGTGTGTGTACTACACTGATGAATGAGTAATGTCATTGGGGAAAGGCTCATGCATAATGTCATTCATATTCATAACGGTGTAGCATGCAGTCCACTATGGCATGATGAGGGCCCACCGCAGCACACTGTGAGCATAATGAGGCCCCATCAATACCCACTCACTGTGTCCGTCCGTGTGTGGGTGTATCCATATGTGTCCGCATGCCTGTGTGTGTATGTGTGTGCGTGTGTGTGTGTGTGTGTGTGTGCGTGCGTGCGTGCGTGTGTGTGCATGTGAGTTTGTGTGTGTTTGTGTGTGTGCGTCTGAAACATCTGTGTGGGTTGAGGCAGTGTAGGACCTGCCATTGGGAAGGTGGTCAAGTGAAGTTGCGACCAGAGCTAAACATTGGATTGCGTATTGTTTTGAAAAGCCAACTGAAAGACCTTCATCATGACACAAATGGATTCATGTTGAAGGTTTAGATGAGGGGTCGAGCACAGAGATCTCAGGGACCTAATCACTAGGGCCACCAAACAGAAGAAAACGGACTGAAGAAGAGAAGGAATGCATTGGTCTGCGTCTCAATAGTCTGGGGCATTTGAGTGAAACCGAGTTCAAAGTTCACCAACCAGTGACACCCTACAACCCATTTCCATTTTAGTCATTTAACGAATGCTCTTAGGGTTAAGGAGGAATAAGGGTTGAGTGCTTTGCTCAAGGGCACGTCAACAGATTTTTCACCTAGTCAGCTCAGGGGGATTCGAAC
>NC_088402.1:57800773-57848273 GCF_034236695.1 Oncorhynchus nerka
CACCCTCTCGACACGCCAAACATAAATATGTGTATGTATCAAATTGTGCGAGAGTAACCCGAAACTGTAGGAGACATGCAAACAGACACAAGCAGTTAAACTGACGGTTGAATGTCTTTCAGCTTTTGGGTTAGACCCACTTCTTCCCTCCTCTCCCCCTTTACATTCTCGGCTGGCGCGCTCCAAATCTCAACGTGAGTCTCTGAGAAAATATTTTGTTCTCGTTTTGCATTGAGCTTGGAAAACCAGCTGCTTATAAAGTGAATAAATATAAAAACACCTCAGTTGAAGTCGCTGTGTGCTCCGAAGAGCCGCGGTGAACGGGGTCTCCTGCGCTGTAACGCATGAGGTTATAGGTGTGATGCGCAAGGCCCGAGTCTGCCTCTCTCTCCCTCCCTCTCGTTCAGCTCCCGCAGACAGACACACAGGCACCCGCACAGACACACACTCTCCACAGCCTTACAGAGACCCAGTCAAGCAAATAAATAGCCTATTAATTAGAAGAGGGGAAAAAGTGATTGGCCTTCCTGACTAACACCAGCACATGATTTATTGCCCGTGTCACCGCCGTTTCAAAGTCACTTTTCTCCGCGTCAGACGGAACACTCAAAACAGAGGTGAGCTTATTTCTGGATCCCTCCACAGAGCGGTTTCACATTGTACCCTTGTGGTCCTATCTGCACTAGGCTAACGCTGACCTGTACTAACTTGTCAATAGGTCTTATGGACATGACGAGGAGAGAAACTATGGCAAATAGTGCCGGTGTCATGGAGACAGTGGAAGGTGTGTGTCTGGGCACAAAACCCTTTTTTATGGGCCTGAAATGACCTCAAACGTAAACACACGGGTCTTGATGAAAGGTGCAGCCACCTGCGGAATCATTCCAACGCGGTGACTGTCTAAACCTCATTAGGTGTGTGTGTATGTGTGTATTTGTGTGACATGCCATGATGAGTAAGCAAGGCGAGGTGTGGAGTGTAAAGAAGCTCCTCGGCGAATGGGACGGCTGTATTGTTACAGCCCCCCCCTTGCCAACCAGGCACACATGGAGAAAATCGGGCCCAGTTAATTCCAGAACCTCTAGCACCTCTTCTTCTCTCTGCCCTTCAGAGGCTGTCTAGCGTAGGTCCTACACAAAGCCCACATGGTCGTTTGCCTTCACAACCCCTGCACCACTTCGCAAGACACAATCACTATGGAAACTGTGGGCCCACTTATTGAGAGTCCAGGAATTACCGATAGTGCTTTAACTACTCAGGGATCAGCGACAAAGGCTAGCGCATCCCAGATGTACACCAGTAGCACAGAAACAAAAATACAAAAATAAAAGATCCCTTTCAGAGTTTTCGCTGTCGGAAAATGCTGGCACTCGTTGCCAAAAACAATTCTCCTCAAGTCTGGATAATATGAGGCAATATAGCAACACGGCCAATGGATGGTTATGGATGTCAGAAGCCACAAGTTTCCAAAAAGAAACACCAGCAAACAGACCTCAAGGCCTTTTGAACCGACAGACTGACAACCCATTGGCTACAGGAGCCACACCAAGAAAGCCACAAATTGGAAGTTTTGCTATGCAGTTATTGAGAACTTTCTCCAGCTGGCAAGAGTTAATTGTGGCAATGCCGGGACATTATTGATTTCGTGACCTATAGATTAGCACGGATGCGGTCTTCCGCGGTGCGATCGCCCACTGCATAATAAACGGCTGAGTGTGCCTGTGTGTGTGTGCCTGTGTGTGTGTGTGTGTGTGTGTGTGTGTGCCTGTGTGTGTGTGTGTGTGTGCCTGTGTGTGTGTGTGTGTGTGTGTGTGTGTGTGTGTGTGTGTGTGTGTGTGTGTGTGTGTGTGTGTGAGAAAGAAAGAGAGAGAGAGCTCTTTCTGGTTTTCACTGCTCTGCCGTCTAAACTGGGCACTAACTATCATGTCAAACATGATTGCAGCAAATTAATCACTGTGATTCTCTCCAGCACCAGCCGCTCTCAACCCTTCACAGCCGACACGCTTCAAGAAAAATATCACTAGTCTGCAGTCTTTTCCTATGAGGTCTACACTTCTGATATCGCTTTGATAGCCCTGGACCAAAACAGGCTTGCTCTCTCTTTGCCTTTCTCTCTCCCAGCCTCTCTCTCTGTCTCTCCCAGCCTCTCTCTCCCAGCCTCTCTCTCTGTCTCTCCCAGCCTCTCTCTCCCAGCCTCTCTCTCCTAGCCTCTCTCCCAGCCTCTCTCTCCCAGCCTCTTACTCTCTCTCTCTCTAATCAGTTGAATCTTGTTTGAGTAAGGATACTGTCTGACTGGATAGGGTTCTTTTGGACTCAGTTTGTGTTCCAGGGTCATTTGTCCTCAGTTGGGTGTAAAGGGGCTATTTTGGGACTTCCCAACAGATACGGCGCTATCACTACTTAAAACATATTTTAACAATGAGCCTGCTCAAGAAAGAACACGGAGAAGGAGGGAAGGATGGAGAGAAGGGAGGAAAGGGGGAAATCCTCCCTGCTAAATACCAGGAAGTTAGGCAGCATTCTGATAGAATATATCTATGAAGACTTTAATAAGCTGAGGACTTGAAGCCGTCTGCCAAAGCAAACATCAAGGCAGTCCTGATAGCAGAATGCTCCGAGGCCGAGGGCTATTGATGGGGGGGCAATTAAACATAATGGCTCCCAGCTTAGCATTGTTTGATTCCATATTATAACCTTATCAACGTCTTCCACTTTGGCTGTCAGCTGAATGTGAGAAAGGCATACAGACCATATTAGCGGATGGCAGAGGAACGCACTAGTCCTATTGTCTGGGCCCGACACAAAGGTGAGAGAGATCAGAGATTGGTTTGACGGGGCCGAAGCGAACAGCGGTATTACTCAACGCACCGGGACGGGCCAGGCGTTAGTTGGCGGAACGGAAACCTTCCAAGAGATAGAGTGAAAACACAAAGGGCAGATCTGTCAAACACGCGCTGCCATTGTGCGGCCACTTCTCAAACAACAGGCGTGTTTGCAGTACGAGCAACGAGTCATTTAAGAGTCCTTTAAGAGTTCCCATGATTTATGCTCGGGCAAATGTCACAATAAAATATGACGGGTGCTTTTCAATAAAACCCGGGACGAGCTGCATTATTGTTTAAATGGTTCGTATGACTCATATCAACGTATTACCCATACAAGCGACATAGGAGCATGATTTATTTGGCTAATATTCCACAGCTTAATATTCACTAAGTATACACTGACAGGCTGAACTCCTGTTGCGTTCTTCAACTTCTTGTTGGAGTGAATTGTTCTCTTCAGGACAATATTAGCGCTGAAGGGTTCACGGTCCGCACTTGCTCAGCAAATACACCTTGACAGTGGTACATTATTTTATAATGCCGGGAGAGAGAGAAATCGATGTTGTGCCTCAGAGTTGTTAAAAACGCGAAAGAGAAAGAGAGCGAGCAAGAGAGAGCACAGGAGCAAACGTATTAAAAGGGTCATATTTTCATACAGGCCTCGCGCCTCATCCATCACCTTAGCATTGGGCCTCTATCCTTTTAAGCCGCGACGCAGAACCTCATATCGACAGAGCCATAGCGATAAATTAGCCGGCTGGCCCACTTTATTGATAAGTCATTTGGGAGGATGATCAGTAATAATCATAAGTGAATAAGGGAGGGGCGATAGATCTCCGGCCAACAGATGCTTTGACAGCCGCATGGTCACCGACCAATAAATAATGCTACCTTGGTGGCTAAGAGGATTGCATACACAGTATCCTGGTCGGGGTAGCTATCACACCATGATATATGGCATCTTCTGTGTTTGATTTTGATAAGGTTGCGGCATATCGAAATGTCGTCGGGGCTGGGGGGGGGGGGGGTATCTCCACCTCTTCTCTAATGATCACATACGGCCTCTTGGAACACGCAGGGGGGGACATTGGAGAGGGGGGACGTCGGAGAGAGATTTAGAGCTTGACCTGTAGGCCGCATAAATTGGATCGAGAGTCAATCCATATGATACGTAGATGCTTTTCACTTCTGCTGGCAAACATGGAGTTTGAAAGATGGGATATCGCGGTAGTGTATGAGGTATAGGTAGCAGCATGTTTTTCATTAGCAACATGCTTCAATCTGATCAATCTGATATTGGCTTTCTGGATTCCAGTATTCTCCCATCTCAATTTCTTTCCTCGGAGATGTATGTCTGTGAAGGAATACACATTGGGTCAAATGTCTCTCTCAAACCATTGAAGCCTGTAATTCAAACCAGGGACCCCTTTGTATGCAAAGAAGAACATATAAACCTACTTAAGAGACCAGATCTGTCATCGGAAGAGGTTTTTGGAAGCGGGCCATGGGTATATTGTCATGTGATGATGGAAGACGCCTGGCAAAATTATGTATTGTTTATTGGGCCCGGATAAATATTTACTGCTTTTGCATATTTCGGTGTAAATATGCAAAGAGCTTTCCTTACATCGCGCCTCACACTGGTCTGACAAGTCCATCCTGCTCGCCAGAGGGCTCGTGAGAGAGAGAGAGAGAGAGAGAGAGAGAGAAAGAGAGAGAGAGAGAGAGACTGTGTGCAAAGAGAAGAAGGGTATTTAAAGTACACTAACACTAACTTTGGAGAAATTTCGACGCTTAGGGGAAAGGGTGGGGTGGTTTTGAAGGTTAGTCGGTTGCTCCCCTCCCCTTCGATACAGGCTTGTAGCTTTTCCACATATTGACGGGAGGAGAGGGGAGGACAGGGAGGGAGAAGATGGAAGGGCAGACTTGGGGCCCCTAACATGAAAGTGAAAGGTGTCCCTTGAGTTGGGGCTAAGTGCACGTACTGTATATTTGGGTCGGGGGAGCACAAGCAAGCGCTTTCTTTGTGCTTTGGGGTTTAAGCCGGGGTCAGTTCTAGATGATGCCTTCAAGTCGAGAGAGACGAGGAATGACTGCATGATGAGATTTCTTCCCCAGATAAATAAATACCTCAACCAGTGTATTTCCTGCCTGGCTGCGCCTAGTCAAGTCTGATGGGGGAAAGGGGGGAGGTGAGGAGCCCGGGAGGAGTGAAAGGATTGCTTAAAACACTGTTGCATGCCCCAGAAAGACATAATATAGCCATTTAAGTGATGGGGGGAGGTTGACGACAACTTAATTCCCGTCACGTCAATAGCATCTTTAACACTAGAACCGCCATAGGCCAACAGCCACTGATGTTTGATTTAGTAAATAAATAAAAATCTGCTTAAAAAAAGACTAAAGTCCTGCTCCTTCCCTTGTTTTGTATTTTACATTGCTCAGTTGTCAGAATATTGAAATCACGAGCAGAAAGGTATTAAGAGCTTTTTTTACCATTTTCTTCTCTCCACACAAATAAATGCACTGTAGGACATCTCTCTCTCCTCACGGAATTAATGACGTGGGCTAAATGGATGAATGGGCCATAAAAACGGATCATTGTGAATGTTACTTCACAATTTCATTTCAATTAGGTCTCACTGAATGATGAAGAGGTTGATTTAATTAACGACAATAGTGTGATGATGAAGAACTGTGGCCATTGTGACTGTGAACTAATGAAAACGCTATTGTGTTCTTTGAAATATATATATATATATATATATATATTTTTTTTTTCTCATATTCTAATGTTACCTAAGACACAACCAAGTCATTATTATTCTGTCATCATATATGAAATGTTTTTATTAGACTGTTAGAATGTTGACCCGTCATTGGCTGGAAGGGGGGGGGTCCATCAAGGCCAGGCGTATGCTAATGAGGGCCGCGTGACAATGTTCTCTAGCGAATACTTATAGGCTGAAAGGCCCGGCGGCTCTAGTGTTAATGCTGACGCACTTGGGAACTAGTCTACTTGGTCAGAGCACTTTTTATGAATGTCTAAATTCCTGGTTGGTTGTAGCGCCCGGACATCTCTGCTATGGCTAGCCGCTATACCTTCTTTAACCATAAACACAGTATAGACAGTTCCCCAGTCTCTTTCTCTCGGTCTCTCAATGGCCCTTTTGTCCTGACCCCTGACAAATGTTTACAGTGCGCGTGTTTTCTCCCCGTAAAAGGATCGACAAAGTTGTCTCATCAATTGGAGAGAAGTAAGGGTGTCGCGTGTTCCAAGAGCCACAGCGAACAGCTTGTAATGTCAGAACATCTTTTGTTTTTTAGGAGCACAGACCTCTCTCCCTCTTTCCCTCTCTCCTTTCCTCCCTCCCCCTTTGTCTCTCTCTCTCTCTCCTGGGGCCACATTTTGACAGTGTAATTTATTGACACCAGGGTCGTGTTCACTAGGCACAAAACGGAAGAAAAGGGACTGAAATAATTGACTGTTTTGCTACAGTGTGCCCTAATGAGTCTGACCCAGCCAAAAGCACACTGCCATAGATCCCGCCCCATAGGATATGGGAGAAATAGACATGTACCTGAAGGACAAAGCATCTTTTTCCATGTTCCATGTTGAGGTGGAGGGGACAGGACCAGAGTGGTGCCATTGTAATGGGGATTCAGAATAGACGTATATTGTCTTTAGACACTGAACAGACTGAGGATCACCTAAAATAGAAATAACGGCGTCTGGGGTTAATAGGTCAAAATTACAGATGAACAATTGTGTTCCTGTCTGCCGACTGATGAATCCTCAGAGGGATTGGAGAATGCTGTGTGTGTGTGTGTGTGTGTGTGTGTGTGTGTGTGTGTGTGTGTGTGTGTGTGTGTGTGTGTGTGTCCTCCCCTCTGGCCAGCTCATCTCCATCATGATGACAGAGAGTCCTGCAGCTGTCAGCTCCATGACAGAGGGAGAGGAATGGCCGGCCTTGTTCCAACTCTGCAGACATGAGCCAGGCCATCGACAACAGGAAGGCAAGCAGCCCTGTGTGTGTATTGTGGTGGTAACCCAAGACTTAGGACGCGCAGGGATACATTTCAAAGAGACACCAGAGTGCTACAGATGTTGGATATTAAAGGGGAAGTTTCCCTAAAATCCAACATTTCCTAAGTGATTCCATACATTGAAACTAGTTAGGCGGAGTTGGCCTTCTCTTTCTCCCTGCAGCCTGGAACTGGAAAGCTGCAAAAAGGGATCACGTGACGTGTCTTTGTGCACTGTTAGCTCTGCTCTGTCGTCAATCAAAGAGCGATTGAGGAATTTGAGAATTTGGGATAAATTCTTTGTTTTATTGAAAGTGTACAGCCAAATTAATTATTTTTATCAAAAGCAGGTGAATGTTGGACTTTTCTGGTGCACTTTATATAAGAAATCTAGGGAAGAAGGCACAAAATGTCACTCTTTTCCGTTGAAAGATACAGACAGATGCAGAACATTTCTAGTAGCGATTAAAAACAGGAAAAACGATGTAAACACTGCAGCCAATCTTGCAAATCTACGTATCCAGAGGATGTGAATACTATTTTTGCGCAATGTCGAGATACTCTATTTTGCGAAGTTCCCTCCTGCATCGGTGCGATCAAGGCGTTAGGATCGAAACTACACCCTTTTTGTTCTCCATAAGCATAATCTATCCATGTCTGATATGTTGGCTAGCCTTGGTTTATTTGCATGACAACATTTCATGTTTTTAACAACTGTATAGTATAGCCTTGCGTGAAATACATGGCCCCAGGAACCACCTGGCCTATTTGGTTGCATGTAGTCTGTCCTATTGTGTATTTGTAACCCCACCTCTACTGTCGATAGTAGCCAATGAATATCCCAACAATATAATTACTTTTAGCCCCATGCCCATAAAACATGTTTTACAGATTGTAAACGTTGGCAGCCCTCCAGTAGTTCTATTAATCAGAAACAAGTATTTCATTGTCAGACATGTTTACTTCGTATAACTAATCTGTAACACTAAGCTACGGTCTTCACCCCCCCCCCCCCCCCCAAATAAAATAAATAAATTGCATCTGTGATTATTAATAAGGATAGTTTTTAGTTAAAGGGATTCAACCCACGAGAGCGTATATAAGCGCAGTTGTTAACCATCTCCGCTGTTGTTGCAGTCGGCAACATTAAGAAATTCATTTCAATCGTTTTAGATGGAAATGTACAGTATACATTTCCTGGCTCAAAACGTACAGTACTTTTGATAAAAATTCGGCCGCACGCTTTCAGTAAAACAAAGAATTTGTCCACAATTCTCAAGATTTCTCAATCGCTCTTTAACTGACTACAGAGCATTGCTAACAGCACGTAAAGACAGGTCACGTGACCCGGTTTTGACTGCAGAGAGAGAGATGATAACTCCACTTAACTAGTTTCAATGTATGGAACTATTTAAGGCATTTCTGGTTTTAGGTAAAGCCTTTAATGTGTTCACCCTGTTGCGTTGCAGGAGAACTATATGTAAATGTGGTAATGTAATGTGGTAATGTAATGTGGTAATGTGGTAATGTGTTCACCCTGTTGCGTTGCAGGAGAACTATATGTAAATGTGGATTCGAGGTTCAGAAAAAGGCTTCTGAAGCTTGTCATTTCAACCTACCGAAACATTTATCAACCCCTACAAAAATGTCCATGAATTATAATCCACATAATAATTGACCTTTGACCTTGACCTTTCCTGATGCTGCATGATTATTTTTCTGCTGTAGAAAACTGGCTTAAATGAACAACCTACATCTGCAGATGTGTATTTCTGGTATACTGAGTTATATTGTACACGTTTCACATTTCTATCAGCAAACACATTGACTGTAGGAAAGATGTAGATTATTCCTCAGTCAGCTATCTGCACCATTAGAAAGTCTGTCCAGCTTTGAAAGCGCTATTAATTACTCGCAATCAAACTCAAATTATTGCATTTCCCATCATTTCAAGTTCAATTCGAACACAATTACCTCTGATGATAATTGAAGCAGTACAAGCACACAGTGATAAAAATACCAACCGAAATAACAGCATAATAGCTATAATAGCTATAAATTTGTATCATTTCGAGGCCGACTTGGAGATAAAGCCATAAAAAGGAGCTTGTGTATGGGAAATGGACTGTAGCTCCACAACCGTTTACCCTGGCGATTTGATGAGCGTCCAATCTGATTATTTACAACTCAGAACGTAACATCTTTTTTATTTTTAAAGGAGTTAAGTCAGCTGCTACAGCCAAGAGACGCTGTCTGGTGATACACACCAATTCGTTTTACTCCACTACGGTGGCCGATGAGGCCACACAGTGCCAAGATCATAGCTGTGGTAGCCAATGAGAATCGCTGCATGCAGGGCGATTGGATATCTAGTATGTCGTGGTGGCGAGATTTTGGTAATCTGCTTCATGTAGCGAGCTGATAATCTGTTGTCAGGTTGTTATTACTCTCGATATCCTAGAAATAAAAGCAATAAATAAACATGTGTACCGCTCAGTCAACAAACTCTCCTGAAGTCAATCGGTGGATGTTTCAAAATGTACCTCAAGACAAACAGTACACACCTATGCTGACATAAAAGTCCTTTGTCTGCAATAGATTGACTTGAGGGCATCTGTTTTAATAAGTTCGTCAACTCATCTTTAAACCTTTCAGTGCTACTCGGAACCTCGTTCGGGATTGAAACAGCCATTACTAAACGTTTACGGAGACTTGCGTTAAAGGAGACAAACGGAAGCCCATTTGTGTGCTCACTGATTCTCTCCAGATGACGTATGTAGTTAAGTGATCTGTGGGACATCCGGCGTCTACGTGATAACAACCACTCGGGTCTCTGTCATTCCCTCGTCTATGTTTCTTCTGTTCTCTGTTCTCTCTCTCTCTCTCTCTCTCTCTCTCTCTCTCTCTCTCTCTCTCTCTCTCTCTCTCTCTCTCTCTCTCTCTCTCTCTCTCTCTCTCTCTCTCTCGAGGCATACTATTTATCTGTGCTCTCCAGAGATAGCGACGTTTATCACCACAAGGACTTGTCTCCAAGTCCACGGGATCAACCCATCACCTCCACAATAAACGTCAGGGTGAGATGATTGATGCGGCTAATGTAATTGATTAGGGGGCCGCGTCCCGGGACATTGCATCCCCATGATTCACTGCTGTCTTGTTTACTCAGAGCGAGGAGCGAGGAGGAGCGAGCGGAGGCGGCAAGACGAACCTGGCGGTGACGTGGGATCCGGCGCCCGCTTGGCCCAAAACAACAGAGAAATCCCCTGAGAGACGAGAGACTCTCGCTAATTTCTTTCTCTCTACTTTATGATTGACCTTGGAGGTGGTTGGGGACAGTCATTAAATAAGATATAGAAGATCAGAGATAGGGGTACAGACAGTCACACTCCCTTGGACAAAAGGAACACGTTTTCCCTGCTTGTGATGAGTCGACATGTCATTGATGAGTCATCTAGGTCATGAAAGAGACGGCCTACAGGAACATGCTCCAGCATGGCCATGGAACCACCAGCTACGGCTGTCACTTCTATTCTCATTTTACACTACCCATCCTAGACCACGAGACACATAGTCGAACAACAAGTGGATTTCATCCATCTGTGAGGTACTGCAATGGAATTCTGCCCCTTAGCTGTAGTTCAACACTTCTCAGTCAAGTTCTCAGACAGACGGACAGACCATCACAACCCAACCCTGTCCATGACACTAATACACCACTATCTCCCCCAAAGCCGTATAGGGCCGCCTAGATTTCATGCCAGAGAACCACATGTGCTTTCCAGTCGAGACGGGTCGTGATCACTCGGCTCTCCCACAGGTGGCATCTGCTGCAGAGACACGCATCGGAAAGGAGGGAGAGCAGGCTTGGCTGACCTTCGGGCTCATCACAAATGACTTTATTAGCAGGGAGATAAGAGGACACCTTTAGGAGGACTTTACTGCCCCGTCAGCGAGAAGGATCTCCGCCAGAGAGATTGCTGTCCCGGGCTTATCGACTAGCCACTTATCAGGAAGAACTTTCCTGACATTGAGTAGGGCCTGCAATTCATCCTCAAGAGACTGTCCTCAACCTCCAAAGAGACAACTGGTTATCAATAATCAGTGGGGTCATGGAAATATGCTATCGTTGTGACAATTAGTGTCGTAAATAAAGCATGAGCGAGGTTTGAGAACGGTTGTTGTCCTTGTTGTTTCTGTGTCTCAAAAGGCATGACGGAAGGTAGATAGGGATCCACTTCTTTAGAAGCTGAACTCTGGTTTATAACTATCTGTCTCGGCCTGATGGATCGCTTTATGGTGGCTGTCTAATGGTCATGACTCGAACTGGAACTTTCCATTAGTCATGTAAGTAGAGCAATCAGTGCGGAAAATGTTTTGCGAAGGCCCCCCGACCTTTGCTGTTTTTGTGTCGGCGACTGAGCACACCAACGCTTGTGCCACTTCTGACGCCTCAACTAGCGAAAACAGAGTGCGTGGCGAAATGGCTTGAGCCCTTTTTGAACGACGACTCTGGCGCTCTAAGGTTTCTGTGGTGTCGGTCGCTCAGCGTTGGGTAATGGATGAACACGTCGGAGGGAACGTGGACAGCGAGCCAAGACGTGGTGAGAGAGTAGTCGTCCGTCCGGGCCGTGAGAGAGCACAGTGCGGGCTTTATTCGCCTCCTCGGCACCGTCGTTAAAGACCGATGACACACTCCTCTAGCTGACATTAATCTTGAACAGTGTGCTTTCTAAAATAACAAAAGTATTTCCCCCCAAGGCACAGGGAGAGGAGAAGGCCCGCTCAGTCTGCAGGGCTCTCTCTGCGGTGGGAGACTTTTCTTCCTCTTTTCACCATGTTAATATTGGACGACCAGCGCAGAGAGAAAAAGAGAAAGAGAACGAAAGCGGGAGAGAGAGAGAGAGAGAGAGTTAGAGAGAGACAGAGACACAGGGAGAGGGGGTATGTGTGTGCAGTGTGAGAGGCAGAGAGAGAGAGAGACAGAAACAGACAGAGACGGTATGGGAGGTACAGGGTTAGAGTGAGATGTCAAAGGCCCTTGACCCCAGCTGCTCAGTCACTGCTGGTGATGAGGGGCAGCTCTCCTCTCTGCAACTCCTGCCACACATTAGCCTTGTTAACAGTGTTATCCCCTAGCTGGGCCGCCCTGCCTAGATAAGATACACAACTACCACTGCTGATGGGCTCTGAGTGAGGGAGGGAGGGGGGCTGGACATGAGACATGTAGTGGGGTGGGGGGGGCAAACTAGGGGAGGGTCTGCTACTGTTTCCATCATACCAGAGGGCAGAGAAAGACATACAAAAAACACACAGATATTGTTGCCTGATGTGTGTGTGTGTTCGTGTTCGTGTTCATTTGCATGTGTGTGTGTGTGTGTGTGTGTGTGTGTGTACACAGGGGACACAGAAAACAGCGCCACTAATGTTGTTTGGGTTTGGGGTGCCAGACAGGAATCCCACTTTATCAGAGCCCAGGGAGCAATCTGGGCTGGCCCATCCCCTCAGTGTCCATTACAGGCCAATAGACAGATAGGGCATGGGCTGCTGCTCAGTGTTTCCCATGGAGTGAGGGAACAGAGGAGAGAGAGAGAGAGAGAGAGAGAGAGAGAGAGAGAGAGAGAGAGAGAGAGAGAGAGAGAAACAAACAAACAAACAAAGAGAACGAGAGAAAGAGAGAGAGAAAGAAACAAAGAGAAAGAGAGAGTGAGAGGGAGAAAGAAAGAAAGAAAGAAAGAGAAAAGAGGGAGAAAGAAAGAGGGAGAGAAAGAAAGAGAGAGAGAAAGAGAACGAGCGAGACAGAAAGAGATAAAAGAGAGAGAGAGACCTGCGTCGACTGACAGACTCAACAGACACTCATACCCGGCCAAAACCAATACCAGTCCAAAATATTCATTCCCTCAGCATCTTGTCTCACAAAACTTAACACTCGTTTCCCAACTCATATTTAAAAGATAATATTATAGTATAATTCCTTACAGCAAACTTGAATAGAGAATATACTAGCCAAAATGGAGTCAATACGCGTGACCTCTTCGCCTTGTTTTCACTGTCTAAACTAAAGTGTAATTTATGGGGTTAGTGTATCTCTCGGATCAGAGCTCATCCTTCCAGCCTATATTCGGAGCATACAATGACATTTTTTTTTGTGGCTCCATTGGCAATTTCTCAATCCCTCTCCTCTCCCTCTGTACTGAACCATACTGTATACAGACAGCCAGCCAAGGCTAACAAGTATCTCTAATGTGTGCAGCCCGGCGAGCCCCCTGAGGAGAGGAGCCCAGCGCCTCTGGCAGCCCGGACAATGTGTGTGTTGTGTGGGGGAACTGACCGTCCACGGGACTGGACAGGCAATCTGGTGCTGCGGGCTACGCTACTACTGCTGCTGAAGGGGAGCGAGGGCTCTCTCCCTTTCTCACCCCTCTCTTCAACTTGCCTCGTCTGGTCGACCGCTCGAAAGAAAGAGTCGCCATCTTCCTCCCTTCTCTCGCTTTCTCTCACTTTGTCTCTCTTTTCTGGCTTTCTCTCTTTCTTCTCTTTCCCTGTCTCTCTATCTCTCTTTCTCACTCCCTCTCTGTCTCTCTGGGGTAGTGTGTGTGTGTGTGTGTGTGTGTGTGTGTGTGTGTGTGTGTGTGTGTGTGTGTGTGTGTGTGTGTGTGTGTGTATGGTGTGTGTGTGTGAAACGCGCCTTTTCACCGCACTGACACCTTGCAGATTGAGACGTCAAGGCCCTGTCTCGGCTGCAGCAAATTAGCGATTCTTCTCGGGGGCTAATTGGAAATCAAAACGTTTTGTATGGAGGGGTGGAGGGAGGGGAGGAGTGGAGAAGAGACCAGCTCTAAAGGAATGCAGTCTGTGGCTGAGTGGAGTGGGATGGGGCGAAGGGGGACCATTGAATGGGTTTATAAAACATTGCACAGAGTTTTATAACCGCTTTCCGATCACGGATAGATCCGTGTCATAACATTACTATAGAGAACCTTATGGAACATTATATGTATGTGAGTATGAGGACATATGACAGAAATGTACTTCATGGAAAGTGATAAAGAATGTGGGTAGAGAAAGAGGACAGTTCGCTTTAAGGCATGAGGGATAAGACACGCCTACGTCATCTAAGAGTGCCCGGTAACAGGGGAACATGCGTCCCAAATACATTTCAACCTCGCATAATAAGCAGCCCCCCCCCGAAAAAACATCAATTACACGGCGCACATTTACATAATTCAGAGCAAAATATGAAACAAAAAAGTGGCAGTACAGCTAATTGACTAATTCATCACGCGCGTTGCCGGTAAACGCAGTTCATTAGTACCTGCTTGAGCAGGTTTGTGCAAATGAAAACATTAGCATAGCTGTGTAGCTTAGCGCCGCCAACACGGAAACGGCGGGCTGGAGCGAGGGAGTATGTGGAATGAGAGAGCACACACACACACACACACACACACACACACTGGAGGTAGCATACTGTGCATAGGAACCCCCTGAGCATTGGGTTTATGTTTAATCAATGCAATCTGCTCAGGTACGTTGGGGGCGCTTGATTGCGCCTAAAATGGAGTGGCACTCTCCCGAAGAGAATGAGTTATGGCCAAGCATCGCTGTCATAAAACATCTATTTTCTCAGTCTGATGATCAGCACTTGTACTATAATACCGTCGAAAGCAAACCATGACTAAAAAAAGGCAAGGCCCTTACGTGGCAGCAGGATGCAGTGTGCTCTTTCACTCTACCTGATACAACAGTAAGGCATTGACAAAGACCAAGCTGGGTTTGAATCCCATATTCTGTCACACAAACTCATTTTTTTTGTCAGTGGTTCTATTCCTACAACACGTGTTACTATTCCTTACTGGGGACAAATGCAATCGCAATTACACTCGGGCCACTCCATTAAAGCAAAAAATCTGAAACAGCAGCTCTGATTGACAATGTACTTTTCACCACAGGATGCATCCGTGAAGTGTTCTAAGTCTAAATGGTCTGATTTGACCTCTTTTGTAAAGAGGTGTTGTTTTGGGAAGGTTAGCTAGACGGGGTTGGCCCAGAGTCTGTTCTGGGCGGATCTCGCCGTTGTTGAGGGTGAGTCCGAGGTGCTGGGAAAGAGCGCCACACATTCAGGCAGCATGAAGCATTATGGGTAACCGATGAGCCTGAAGACACTTTTCCAGATCCTCTCCTTCCTGCTCTGACAGACGCGCGCACGCACACACACACACACACACACACACACACACACACACACACACACACACACACACACACACACACACACACACACACACACACACACACACACACACACACACACACACACACACAATCCAAGAGCCAGGCCATCTTTAGAAAACCTCACAGGAGAAAGCTAATGAATAGCTTAGCTTCACTTTGGCCGTGGAGCTACATCTAAACACTGGGAATTGATTTGTTTTCTTCTCTCTTAATTGGCAGCAGCAGGTTTTTTTCCTCTCTTTCTCTCTCTCTTTCTTCCTTCTCTCAATATGAATAATGCGACAAGCTTCTGATCCCAGATTTTCAACCCCACGCCTGTTTATGTGCGTATTTCCATGACACTCCGAACAAAAGGAGCCGGGAGTGGCAAATGACAGCCATGTCTAATATCTCTTTCTGTCAATTCGGCCCTCCCCCCCACCCCCCCTTCCCGTCACTTGATGTCTTTATGCCGAGAGGGAGAGAGGGAGAGAGGCTGAGAGTGCGGCGGCATGAAAGGGGGCTGGGGCGACCGGAGAGAGTGACCCCGCAGGAGGAGAGTATTAAAAGCAGAAAGCAGAGGGAGGGAAGGAGGGAGGGAAGGGGGAGAGGGAGGGAGGGAAGGGGGAGAGGGAGGGAAGGGGGAGAGGGAGGGAGGGAAGGAAGGGGGAGATGGAGGGAAGGGGGAGAGTGAGGGCACCCCGCCGGGGCCCCGGCATCTCCGCTGGCAGCCCACATCTTGGCTACAGACGGCTTTTGTCATGTGGGAGAAAAAGAAGGTCTCTTCTTCACTTGGGGATGGGACAATGGGGGTTTTGTCCTGTCCGGGCGGGGGCGCTGGGTAGAGGAAGAAAGCCAAGGGCCCATCTTTGCGAGGGGTAGCCCTTTCTGGGGGCCTGGCAGATGTTGAAATGAGGATGATTTATTAGCCCTGGAGTGTCCTTGGTGGCACTTGGCCCAAGTCCCAGACTTAAAGAGTGAGAGACAAGGGGAGAAGGAGGGGGGCAGAGGAGGAGGAGGTGGCCGTGGATCAGAGAGACAGAGACATCTTAATACCGTCTATGGGCATGGAGACACTTTTTGCTCTCCGACCGTCATGGTATTTTTGCCCGATTTCTCTGAGAAAAATAACTTGGTCGGGAGTCATCTGCATCACTGAGCCAGACTGTCACCGGGCACTAACACCCCCACCCATGTTGCTAAACCCTCCGCTTCCCCCACCAGCACGCACACACACCCTACCCCCACCGCTCCACAGTCTTATATAAAACGACAAATTAGCAAATTAACATTCCCTACAGCCGCTGCTCTCCCAGGGTGCTGGAGTAAGATACCTCCAAACCCGCCAGCTAACAAGTGCTGCACTGCCGGAGAAAGGAATCCACACTGTGTGTGTGTGTCACACTCACAGAACAAACTAAAATCATCGGACGCCAATGCCCAGTATGTGTTGTAATTGCGAGGTGTCACATGTTTTAAGTCATCGCATGTCAACGATGCCACCCATGAAGCCCCCCCACCACCACCTTCCTCCCTGCCAGCCTCTCTCTCCCTCCCAGCCTCTCTCTCTCCATCTCTCTCTCTCCCTCCCAGCCTCTCCATCTCTCCCTCCCAGCCTCTCCATCTTCCAGCCTCTCTCTCTCTCTCTCTCTCTCTCTCTCTCTCTCTCTCTCAGCCTCTCCCTCTCCCTCTCTCTCTCTATCCCAGCCTCTCTCTCTCAGCCTCTTCCTCTCTCTCTCTCAGCCTCTCCCTCTCTCTCTCTCTATCCCAGCCTCTCTCTCTCTCAGCCTCTCCCTCTCTCTCTCTCTCTATCCCAGCCTCTCCCTCTCTCTCTCAGCCTCTCCCTCTCTCAGCCTCTCCCTCTCTCTATCCCAGCCTCTCTATCCCAGCCTCTCCCTCTCTCTCTCTCAGCCTCTCCCTCTCTCTCTCTATCCATCCTTCTGTGTCTGACTCCGCTCACACCGCTCAAAACCAAAGCACGCAAAAAACTCAGCAGGCGCTCCCTTCCTTTAAAGACCTTCTTTCCAACCCCCAGTCCCCCCCAGGGCGATTTAATCTTCTGTGTTGTTTGTCCACTCTATGTCCGGCTCCCTCCTAATAGACCGCTGTGGAGGGGTTAGTTAAAGAGGGAGGGAGAAAGTTTGGACAGCTTTTCATCAAGGGCTACTGGGAAAGATTGATTGGCAAGGCAATTTACTGCCCAGTGATCATCCTTCCTCCTTCTACTCCCTTCCCTCCTTCTCCCCTTGCACCTCCCCTCTGCAGATCCATACCTGCCTAGAGGAACAGTATGTGGATGTAGGGGTCTAGTAGTCAGGGGTTCAGGGGGGTTCGCTGGAGCCACAAGATGAAAAAAAGACTGATTGCCTGTAGTTGGCCAGAGACAAGAGGGGACTATTGGCCAGGCGGCCGACAGCACAATGTGGCATGTGATCACGTGACGGGGCCGGGGCGAGAGCCTTTCACATGAATAGAAAGGGGGGGGGGGGGGTCATCCGTCATCTAAAAGGGGGGGGCGGCAGTCGGCATCACTCTCGCTCGCCAGTCTGTCATCTGTTCCTGCTACTTTGCCTCACCATGCCGCGATCATACGCTGTCGCCACCGCCAGTTCTCTAACCACCCTACCATGAGGCCCGCTGAAACATCCGGTCCGTTTATTAGTAGAGTTTTAAAAACACTTTCTAAAGGTTTTAAAAACACTTTCTAAAGGTTTTAAAAACACTTTCTAAAGGTTTTAAAAACACTCTCTAAAGGTTTTAAAAACACTCTCTAAAGGTTTTAAAAACACTTTCTAAAGGTTTTAAAAACACTCTCTAAAGGTTTTAAAAACACTTTCTAAAGGTTGCACCGCAGCAAATGTAAATATATCAGGGAGAAGAACACCCTGGAGTGTGGCGGAGTGAGAACAACGGAGGGCTGATCTATAAGTGCTGAAGGTGCTGATTTTATAGCTGGGCTCAGCACGTCACTGTGTATGTACGTGTGTGTGTGTGTGTGTGTGTCAGCGCATGCTCGCGTGTATCCAAGTCTGGGTGCCAAACCTCAGTTATAGGTCTCCCTCTCTCTCTCTCTTTCCCTCCCCCTCTCTCGCTCTCAATTTCGTTTATGCAAAACCCCCACGGCCAGTGACAAGCCTTCATACACTGTCCAGATTAATGACTCCTACATTTACGTTGTCTATCACGGCGTCTACATCAGCAGCATGGCCCTCAAAACGAATGCCAGATTTTTCTCACACAAGACAAGATGATATTTTTTTTCCCATGAAGAGGGGAGAAGAGGGTGGGTGAGGGGGACAGAAAGTGGCAGTACCCGGGCAGCGCGGACTTACAGTAAAGGTTAATGACAAACAAGGGACAATGAGCGCCAGGGGGGCGGAGGGGAGGGTGACATGGAGGGGAGGTGGGTGGGGGGTTGGGGGACAAAGGCTGGCATACAAGATCCTCAACTTCATCAATGGCCTTCTTCTCATTTCTCCCATGAATTATTTAACCGACCGGCTCTTCTGAGCCTTTCCGAGTGCCGCGCTGTGAAGAGTATTTCTCAGAATGAGAGAGAGAGAGAGAGAGAGAGAGAGAGAGGGGAGAGAGAGAAGTATAGAGAAAGAGAGAGAGAGAAAGAGAGAGAGAAGTAGAGAGAGAGAGAGTGAGAGAAAGAGAGAGAGAAGTAGAAAGAAAGAGAGAGAGACGTAGAGAGAGAGAAGTAGAGAGAGAGAGAGAGAGAGAAGTAGAGAGAGAGAGAGAGAGAAGTAGAGAGAAAGAGAGAAGTAGAGCGAGAGAAGTAGAGAGAAAGAGAGAGAGAAGTAGAGAGAAAGAGAGAGTGAAGTAGAGAGAGAGAGAGAGAGAGAGAGAGTAGAGAGAGAGAGAAGTAAGAGAGAGAGAGAGAAGTAGAGAGAGAAGTAGAGAGATGCCTCATCTTCTCTTTTCCTCTTTTCTCCTCTTCTGTGTGTTTTCTGCCTCATCCCCTTTCATGTCGCTGACCTGAATGGGTGGAGTGGGGACAATGAGATATACGAAGGACTGAGGGGGCATGGAGGGGGGGGGGTAAGAATGCTGGTCTTGTTGTTGGTGGGCCCCGTCGTCTTGACGTTGATTAATGAGACTGAGGACTGGAAGAGGGGGGGACTCCTGAAGGGACAGCGGGGCGATGCTGGCCAGGAAGAGGGTACAAGCGCGGTGATGAGAAACATGGCACAGGCATGGCCCACCAATCGGGGGGAGGGGCAGAGAGAGAGAGAGAGAGAGAGAGAGAGAGAGAGAGAGAGAGAGAGAGAGAGAGAAGGAAGGAAGGAGGTAAGGAGGGAGGGCAGGGCAGGGCATGTGTCATCATACGACCCCTGGTTGGCTGGACATATGTTTGCTGTCTCCTCCGAGGGTCATCATTACGTATGGAGCACCGCTTTGATATATGGAATACAAAGTGGATGATGAACTATTTCATTGTCGTCAACACCAACAGCACCACCTTCTTTATCATCACATACGTTGTCATTATTGTCATCTGATTAACAAGTACCTACAAGAGCAGTAGAGGGAGCAGTGGGCCCATGTCCCAAGCTATGTGTACATGCCTTGACCTTCACAGCAGATCTACCAAAGCTCGAAGCCTCCTGAACCTGGCTAACGCTCCCCAAACTCCTGCTAAATGTTCCCTCTCCTCTCTCTTCTCCCCTCCTCTCATCCTGACAAACGCCGGAGCCTAAAGGGAGGCGAGGGAGAAAGGAAGAAGCAAAGAAGTGGGAACAAAGCTGGCGTCCAATTTGCTCTTTTCTGAACCACAGCGGACCTGGCCGGCTTCCCAGCGTCTCACTCCCGCTCTGAATACGGTCAATTGGTTAGCGGCAGTGCTTTTGGTCGACGCCGCTTTTCACCGGGGCTAAACGGTGTTCAAATTAGCCAGAGCTGTCAGAAGTCGCCTTCCGCGTGTTTTCGCGACCGGCAACAACGTCGACGACACAAAAGGGAGAGACGACGTCGAGTCGCTGGATTTGGGTGATAGGTGAGGGCCTAGAGAAATAACCCTACTTTCAGATACAGTGACAGACAGAGGAACAGAGGAATACTGTTGATACTTTGACTGAACGGGGTCAGAGTCACGGTTGAAACCCAAGGCTAAGCCAATAAAACAGAGTGATGTTCCTGATATGAAACCGTCTGGATAAAAGTACAACTGAGTGCCTTTATTTGACAATCTGTCGCCCTCACTCAAAAGATCACTTCATTTTCTTTGGCTCGTAAACTAGATGACGACATCTCATATGTGATTAGAAGTGACCGACAAATTGGGTACTGCCGTGAACACAGAAGTATAACGGAGGACAATATTCCTACATTCTGTCCAATGGGGTCACATATGCGTACAGGCCATGTGTGATGCATTTTGAAGAATCTATGAACGGCTTATAATGTGTTCGCCTCATCTTATAACGCACGTACGTCATGATGATTCTGTTGCTTTTATTCCAGTCCTTGCTGACAGAACACTTGGTTTGACCTTTCCCCTCGGGTACCGCAGCGTCCCCACACTGATCTGTGGCTGCTGGACGTACACTCTATTGTCTGGCCACTCATCTATAGGTAAGCACGGCACAAAACCCCCAGCCGCTTCAAAACTCGCCACAATGGCCAGATTTCCTCCCAATTTACTGGTGGAGAAAGGCAGGCTCAGGGGCCTTTCACTGGCTCTGAATGGAGCGCCTAATTCAGACTAAATCTGGGCCTAACCCTTCACTTTCCCCGTGGCACCCCCGGACCCTATTTAGGGAGCGCCTGACTTTGGCGTAGTTCATGAACAAATGACGACTGAACAGAGTTCCCCCGCCGCCACACACACGGATGCACACACACGCGCAGACACACAAAACACACCTCGAGTTCCCGTCCACAGGCGCCTCTCTCTCGCTCTCCCCCTTTCTAATTAGGCAGGCATACGGCAGTTCCGCTACATCTCTCTGCCTCCCCAACCCTTCACATATTTGTATTTGTCTTTCCTCTGACACACTTTAGAGGAACCTAATCAACCTCCCTACGACCACAGAGCCCAGCGTCCCCCCCACCTCTCCTCATGTGCTCCTTCTCAGCACTATGCCTTAAAGAACGCCTACCTTCCAGGTCCAAGGACTGTTATTAAAGCAATCAAGACCTTTCCTACAGCTAGGTCAAGTGCAAGGTGCCTCACATGGGGGAGGTGAGGATTTGAATTGCCAGCAGCAGAAACCCCTCTTTGGTCCAGACAAAGGTGAATCAAATGAACGAGGAAGGGGGAAATAGGAAATAGGAAAGATGCAGCCTCCCGACTTCAGAGACGTGGGGCTGGACGCTTACGACGCCGGTCGAAAAGCCTTGAAATGGTGGAGATTCGCCTGAGCTCCAGTCCTTCTGGAAGGGAGGGGTGGGCCTTAAAGGAAGGAACCACAGGCCTCGTTGAGGTTGTCCGTTTCTGCGCTCCCTGTGTGTTTGGCAGTGCCAACATCAGATCAGCTTTCCCCCAGCGCTCCACTCAGCCTCTACCGGCTCAGGATACTGAGACAGGAAGGAGGAGATGAGACGAGATGAGGGGTTTGTCTCCAGATTTGGGTTTGGGCAGACGGGTGAGGTGGGGGGGGGGGACCAATGAAAGGTATTGTGGAACCTGGAACAGTAAACACAGTAACCGTAGAGCTGAAGCTATGCACATGTGTTACGGGAAAATCGTCCCCATAGTGAATGTAGCCATGTCCTCCTCAGCACGTGCTATAGACGACGTCTTCGCTACATTAATATGGATCTGAGTGAAATCACTACTTCCCTTCCATGTGCTTATTGTCACACTAGTAGCTAAGTATTATCAGGTATTTCTAGGTATCTCGTCTCGAGATACAGTCACATAGAAAAGTGAGATGGGCTTTGGTGGTTCTCTCAGGCTGGTCCCTAGCAACACACGTCACAATTGTCGAGCAAGCAAGGATAGTATTTGATGATATGCTTTCACCAAACCGCACAGGACTCATACCTAAACTTAAACCTTTGTGTCGTTTCTATTTTATAACCCCGTAACCACGCAGAATGAACCCTGTAACCACCCGGAATTAATGGGTCAAAAATCGACGTTCATCCAATTACGTCAAATCCCGAAGTGAAACTATGAGATCAAGATCCAAGCTTTCTAAAAAAAAAGTAGTTTCTGTGTATAACACCCCCCAAAAAAACTGTCCTAAAAATGTGTGCCCTCGGCGACAGAGGAACAAAGCTATGTTGAGGTAGTGTAGGAAGCTGTGCGGGCTGAAAGGTAACACCGTGCTACCTTCTCTGACCCTGCTGTCCAGCCACTCTGCCTTGGCTTGGCCAGGTAGAGGAGCGGTATTAGGTGGCCACAGTACAGGGGAGGTCTGGTGGCTGATCTGCCCACCGCCAGAAAGCCAACCCAATCTCTCTGGGACCGTTTGTTTTGATTTCCACTCTTTTCTCACAGTGCAAACTGAGAGAGGCGATTCATCGGGGAAGGAAACAGGGCGGGTCTCGCCAGATTGAGAATTAGAACCTTAAGCAGGTAAAGTTTCCATGACTTCCAAAAAAAAGTGTAATGAGTGTAATGAAGACAGCCGTGTAAGAAAGATGTCAAATTGACGATGTTGTGTGGTAGAACCAATGAAGGATGTATGATAATACTATCAAGGGGTGACTCCAGTTGACTATTGCAACATAATATTGATTTGTACACGCAAGTACTTATGCAAAGAAGTACAGTGCCTTGCGAAAGTATTCGGCCCCCTTGAACTTTGCGACCTTTTGCCACATTTCAGGCTTCAAACATAAAGATATAAAACTGTATTTTTTTGTGAAGAACCAACAACAAGTGGGACACAATCATGAAGTGGAACGACATTTATTGGATATTTAAACTTTTTTAACAAATCCAAAACGGAAAAATTGGGCGTGCAAAATTATTCAGCCCCCTTAAGTTAATACTTTGTAGCGCCACCTTTTGCTGCGATTACAGCTGTAAGTCGCTTGGGGTATGTCTCTATCAGTTTTGCACATCGAGAGACTGAAATTTTTTCCCATTCCTCCTTGCAAAACAGCTCGAGCTCAGTGAGGTTGGATGGAGAGCATTTGTGAACAGCAGTTTTCAGTTCTTTCCACAGATTCTCGATTGGATTCAGGTCTGGACTTTGACTTGGCCATTCTAACACCTGGATATGTTTATTTTTGAACCATTCCATTGTAGATTTTGCTTTATGTTTTGGATCATTGTCTTGTTGGAAGACAAATCTCCGTCCCAGTCTCAGGTCTTTTGCAGACTCCATCAGGTTTTCTTCCAGAATGGTCCTGTATTTGGCTGCATCCATCTTCCCATCAATTTGAACCATCTTCCCTGTCCCTGCTGAAGAAAAGCAGGCCCAAACCATGATGCTGCCACCACCATGTTTGACAGTGGGGATGGTGTGTTCAGGGTGATGAGCCGTGTTGCTTTTACGACCAAACATAAAGCTTTGCATTGTTGCCAAAATGTTCAATTTTGGTTTCATCTGACCAGAGCACCTTCTTCCACATGTTTGGTGTGTCTCCCAGGTGGCTTGTGGCAAACTTTAAACGACACTTTTTATGGATATCTTTAAGAAATGGCTTTCTTCTTGCCACTCTTCCATAAAGGCCAGATTTGTGCAATATACGACTGATTGTTGTCCTATGGACAGAGTCTCCCACCTCAGCTGTAGATCTCTGCAGTTTATCCAGAGTGATCATGGGCCTCTTGGCTGCATCTCTGATCAGTCTTCTCCTTGTATGAGCTGAAAGTTTAGAGGGACGGCCAGGTCTTGGTAGATTTGCAGTGGTCTGATACTCCTTCCATTTCAATATTATCGCTTGCACAGTGCTCCTTGGGATGTTTAAAGCTTGGGAAATCTTTTTGTATCCAAATCCGGCTTTAAACTTCTTCACAACGGTATCTCGGACCTGCCTGGTGGTGTGTTCCTTGTTCTTCATGATGCTCTCTGCGCTTTTAACGGACCTCTGAGACTATCACAGTGCAGGTGCATTTATACGGAGACTTGATTACACACAGGTGGATTGTATTTATCATCATTAGTCATTTAGGTCAACATTGGATCATTCAGAGATCCTCACTGAACTTCTGGAGAGAGTTTGCTGCACTGAAAGTAAAGGGGCTGAATAATTTTGCACGCCCAATTTTTCAGTTTTTGATTTGTTAAAAAAGTTTGAAATATCCAATAAATGTTGTTCCACTTCATGATTGTGTCCCACTTGTTGTTGATTCTTCACAAAAAAATACAGTTTTATATCTTTATGTTTGAAGCCTGAAATGTGGCAAAAGGTCGCAAAGTTCAAGGGGGCCGAATACTTTCGCAAGGCACTGTATGTATGCAATCTGCTGAAGAAATGTCAAATTCACCTGTAATTTTCTCATTAGACAACATCTCAGGTCCATTTCAGTGACAGGAGCCAGCAATCTGCACCAGCAGCAGCCACCCACATCGTTAGACAGGGAGCTCAAGCACAGCAAAGAGCAGGGAACAATTTGGTCGTTCTAAAACCAAGTGGGTCGTTCTTAAAAAAAAGAGAAAAGACACCCTATAGACAAAATCCCTCTCTCAGGGCCATGTGAAGAATTCCCCCCTCCCCCCTCTCTCCTCCTCCTTCCCTCCCTCCTTCCCTCCCTCCTTCCTTCCCTCTCCTCTTTGGGGCTTTTTTAATAAAGCCGTCGGGGTTGTCAGGTCTTTTCAGGCGCGGCCCTCCCAGCCATGTGAAAAGTTAATCCCTCGTGGGCTCCTCCGTGCCGCTCATCTCCCTGGGAACCCCCGTCGTCTCGTTGCCCAGCCCGGCCGGTGCTCAAGGGCCGCCCTGACCAAGGCCATGGAGTGGTGGGGTGGAGTGGAGTGGGCAGGCCGGGGGCATGGACGACCCATGGACGACCCATGGACGACCCACTTCAACCACCACCCTCCCACCCCCCCATTCCATCCCAACTCCTCATTCAATCACCAGGTCTGGGCCTGTCATACTCCCATCCATCCCCCACCACCACCTCTTGGAGCTTTTCATTAGCTGCCCCTGATGGACAGATGCTGGGACTGTGTAGGATTTAAATCTTGGAGTGCTCATTGAGGTTGTTTTTCTTTTTTTGAAGGATGACAGTGGTTAAAAAAAGAAGGGCCCCTTTTTTCATGTGCTCTCTCCAGCGTGCTCGATCTCTACCCCTGTCCCCCCTCCCTAACCCTCTTCATCCCCTCCCCTGGCCACTATACTTCAACCGTTCCTCTTCACCGTTCCCCTGTGTCAAAGCAACAATCCCGCGCAGACTGCACTTGGGCCGGGTGCCAACGTGGAGGAGTGAGGGGGACATGATAACAACCAAAAGGGAATTGCTGGAATTGAAACAGTCCTTCTGTAAATAACTTCTGGTATTTTGTGGTATGTTTGGGAACCGGGACTAGTGATCAAGTGCAACCTTCAAAGTTAAAGCGAGCGAAAAAATGACGGCATTACACCCAAGAAGTACTTCAAAACCTGAATCGAGAAAATAGTTGCTTTCATCTCACAAAGGTTTACCGGGAACATTCAACCTCGGGTGTCATGCCGCTCTACGGTGACAATGACAGACAGTCAGAAAGAGTTCGGGACCACATCCTGGCCCGATCTGACACCGATGTCAGTCATTGTCATCGAAGAGCAGTTGAGCATGGGTTGGAAGGTGAAAGTGGTCAGGTCTTATATAAAGTATCCCACCACTGTCGCCCCTCCCCCTGCACATCCAGAGGGAAAAACTGTTGAATGCTTTGCTTGCACTTTATTTCCCAGCCCCTTCCCCGAGTGCCACTGGACAGAGCCAGTCAGGCATC
The DNA here is from genome assembly GCF_034236695.1 of Oncorhynchus nerka. Lineage (NCBI taxonomy): Eukaryota > Metazoa > Chordata > Actinopteri > Salmoniformes > Salmonidae > Oncorhynchus > Oncorhynchus nerka. The sequence continues at coordinate 57,826,671 of NC_088402.1, forward strand.
CTAATCCCTCTTCCCTGTCCCTCTCACGCTTGCTCAAGCCTCTCTGACCCCCTCCACACACACACTCCCAAACCCCCCACTTATCCTTCTCTCTCCTTAGGCCCTCCACATTGCCACCAGACGCAGCTCAAACCCAAACTCTTCAGAAATGATTTCGGAGGAGGGGTGGCGGGTGTTGGGGGGAAAAAGTGAGATTTGGGTTTGTTAAAGGTCATGCGGACTTTGTTCCGTCTGAGAGTTTATCTGGGCTACAGCTGCGCAGGACAATGGGGCGCTCGCCGTGCGACAGAAACCCAAGCTGTGCCGGCTAAATTACTTCACTGATAAGGCGGAATTAGAAGCGCCGGGACCCCAGAGCCCAGGAGAAGATCAGGAGACAAAGGGGGGGGGAGACTGGCCAAGGAAAGGAGCGGGAGGAAAGAGAGGGAGGGAAGGGAGAGTGGGGAGGGAGGGGAGAGTGGGAATCAATAAAAAACCTACCTAAAAGTGCATATGCTCTCAGTGTCTTAAAGACAACATTCCACAGTCGCCATGTTGGAATAGATCAGCCACTCAGAAATATTTTAACAAATGACATGTGGAGCATCAATGTTGAACATACTTAGAATGATATTATAGAATATCATATCTACGGTATCAGAAAGTTATAAAGAGATCCTTTTGAAACCTTGAAGACTTTTGGTCGAGAGGGGCAGGTGTGTGTGTTTGTGTGCTGAACACTCAATAGGCCCTGTGGTGATCCATCATATTAGTGTGTGTGTGGGAGGAGGGGGCAGGAGTGCAGAGAGGTGGCGAGAGAGAGAGAGAGAGAGAGAGGGGCCACTGGGATGGTGAGGGCCCTGTCTCTAGCCCCCTACACCACAGGGAAGGAGTGAGTGGACTGGAGAGCAGCTGACTCTGCAATGCTGGAGCACTTAAAGGTTGAGCTAAGTGTGTGTGTGTGTGCGGACTTGTTTGTCTAGTCCTCTGTGTGTTCGTGCGTGCGTGTGTGTGCGTGCGTGTGTGTATGTGCATACGTATGTGTATTCTTATGTGTGTGTGCGTGTTCGTATGTGTGTGTGTGTGTGTTCGTATGTGTGTGTGTGTAGGACCCAAGTTAGAAGGGGAGAGTCTCTAGCCTCTGCATTAAGCTGGAGAGAGAAAGGGCAGCCTAGCTGTGATCCTGTGAAAGGCTCTCTCTCCTCGCTGCATTGTTGCCTCCCGCCAGAAGAGGGTAGATTCACTTATTGGAATTGTATTCTATTTTACATTTACATAATATATTCTAGTATTTCACCATGAAAATATGTGGAAATGTTCTATAAAAATACCGTTTGATTGAGATCCAAGGATCAAGGATATGAGTGTAGACATTCCTCTGGTGCACATTTATCAGAATGACCAAAACGTGAAGTAAATGTAGTAGTCATTGAAAGATGAGCAAACCCCCGAAAGAGTCATTTGTAAATCCCAAAGTGGATATGAGGTAGGTGAGTTGAGCTGGGTTGGGACGTAGTGAATCGCTAAAGTGCTTTGTCATATCAGCTGGCACAGGCACACGGTCACATTGGGGCAGGTCAAGCTCATGCAGCTCAAACAGGATTTCTCTTTATCGCGTCGAATGGTACGGAGTGGAACGGTGCACCACACACACACCAGGCCGGCGGTTTCAGACGTCAGCGCACTTCCTCTAATGAAGAAGACGAAGTGCAGGATCATGAGACAGGCTATGGAAGGACATGGTGATTGAGTGGCTGGGCTGTCCAGTGTTGTGGAGACAAAAGAGAGAAAACAAACGGTTTCACAGCCTCCTCCTCCTGACTGAGCTCACCCTCTCCAACCATTCCAAGTTGAACCCCTAAAAGTCAAATAAGATGATCATACCATTGATCATTAAGCTACTTGATTTGGAATTTTAGGACATCTGTAGGTGTAAAAAAATAAAGAATTGAAAATGATTTGATAAAATATTGAATTAGTTGCATTGAATAACACATTCATGAATGTCAAAAGAGACAGTCAAAATATAAATCATAAGGAAGTGGGGCAAAAAAGTATTTAGTCAGCCACCAATTGTGCAAGTTCTCCCACTTAAAAAGATGAGAGGCCTGTAATTTTCATCATAGGTACCATAATTTGCAAATAAATTCATTAAAAATCCTTCAATGTGATTTTCTGGATTTTGTTTTCTCATCTTGTCTGTCATAGTTGAAGTGTACCTATGATGACAATAGGTCATCTTTTTAAGTGGGAGAACTTGCACAAATGGTGGCTGACTAAATACTTTTTTGCCCCACTGTATATATACACACTGCAGTCACAAAAACTATCAAGTGGTATGATGAAACTGGCTCTCGTGAGGACCACTACAGGAAAGGAAGACCAGAGTTACCTCTGCTGCCGAGGATAAGTTCAGTAGAGTTACGAGCCTCAGAAATTGCAGCCCAAATAAATGATTCACAAAGTTCAAGTAATGGACACATCTCTACATCAACTGTTCAGCGAAGACTCCATGGGCAAAGAAACACGAGCAATGGACATTAGACTGGTGGAAATCTGTCCTTTGGTCTGGAATCCAAATTGGAGATTTTTGGTTCCAACCGCCATGTCTTTGTGAAACGCGGTGTGGGTGAACGGATGATCTCCACATGTGTATTTCCCACCCTGAAGCATGGAGGAGGAGGTGTTATGGTGTGGGGGGTGCTTTGCTGGTGACACTGTCTGTAATTGATTTAAAACTCAAGGCACACTTAACCAGCATGGCTACCACAGCATTCTGCAGCGATACGCCATCTCATCTGGTTTGGGCTTAGTGGGACTATCATTTGATTTTCAACAGGACAAGGCTGTGTAAGGGCTATTTTACCAAGAAGGAGAGTGATGGAGTGCTGCATCAGATGACCTGGCCTCCACAATCATCCGACCTCAACCAAATTGAGATGGTTTGGGATAAGTCGGACCGCAGAGTGAAGGAAAAACAGCCAACAAGTGCTCAGCATTTGTGGGAACTCCTTCAAGACTGTTGCAAAAGCATTCCAGGTGAAGCTGGTTGAGAGAATGCCAAGAGTGTGTAAAGCTGTCATCGAGGCAACTTTGAAGAACACTTTGTTGGTTACTACATGATTCCATATGTGTTATTTCATAGTTTTGATGTCAACACTATTATTCTACAATGTAGAAAATAGTCAAAATAAAGAAAAACCCTTGAATGAGTAGGTGTGTCCACACTTTTGACTGGTACTGTATATATTGATGTATTCCTTAAAGCAAAACAAGGAATACCATAGATGGAAATTCATGTGAAATATGTGCTGTGGAGGAGTTGTGACATATTTACAGATATGGGTTGGACAGGGGAGACAAGAGGGCAAGGCCTGGGATGATTCATGGACAAAAAGCTACTACTCCTGACTTAGAGTCATCTGAGAGAGAGAGAGACAGAGAGAGAGAGAGAGAGAGAGAGAGAGAGAGAGAGAGAGAGAGAGAGACAGAGACAGAGACAGAGACAGAGACAGATTTTTGAAACAATTGTAAATTGACTTTGGGTCCATAAAGAGCGCTATATAAAACCTATGTATTATTATAATAGGGAGGATGAGAGATGCCGAGATGCAGAAAAATAAATAGACTGTATGGGCAACTCAACCCCCTCATTGACAGTGTAGGAGGATTTGACCAAAAATCACTCGACCGACTCCACACCCTTTCCAAAGTAAAGACCAATTTGACATTTCAACAATTCAACACGTTTTTTCAAATGGCATGTCGTCATTATGCTTCACTCCTCGGCCCGTGCTGTTATTCCAAATAGTCAACTTGAGGAAAGAATAACAATCAGTGGTTTGTCTGTTTGCCAGTGTGTGCGAGTGTGTGCGAGTGTGTGTGTTTAGGTGCAAGCTCTCTTTAAAGTGCGTGTGTGGACACCTGGAGAGTGGTTGTTTTAATTAAAACAACGTCCAAGATCTCCAACCTGGTAGAACAATACATTCTCACCTCTGTCGTCTAAATCTGCCGTTATTACGGTGTTGACAGCGTTGTGATCGGAAATAGTAATCACAACAGCCGCGGGGACCCGATTAATAGGCCAGCGTCGCCATTCTCTTTCTTGGAAATGTTTAGGAAATACTTCAAGCCCATAAGAGCGGGTTGTGTGGGGATTGAAAGTTAAACTCTTTCTTTAATTTGGAGGTGGGGTGCAGGGGGATCGGGGGGAGTATCGGCAGGGGGGCTAGGGGAACAACAGAGGGTTTGTCCATGGGGCTCTGACATGTCTGTCTCTGTACAGGTGGTGGTGGAGCTGGTTAGTGAGCTCTCTCTGCTGTGTGTGGCACTTTAAGCTGGGTAAGCCCTCGCCGTATGGGCTGGCTGTGGGGCCGTGCCAAACCCTGCTCTGACCCTTCTCTGACACCTCCTCTTCCACTAACTCAGTCATGCACGTACACGCTCGCTCTCCCTCACACAAGCACGCACAAACATACACTTTTTTTTTTCTCACACGGCAAAACATGGTGGGAAAGCAACAAAAAAAAGCAAGCAGCCGAGCCGAGAAGAAAATGAAAGCAGCTTCATGGCTAATTCATGAAATGGAGGGGGGGGGGGGGTGAACGCTATCATGCAGGACCAAGTCCCATTTCCAAGTGTAAGCATCAATCTAATTAACAACATAAACAGCCTTTGACAAATGTCATCATTTTCTGGCCCGGCCACAGAGCAATATCATTGTCTGCCGTGGCCTGGGGCTAACGCGGCAATGATGTGGCTATTCATCAGGACAGCCATGAATGATGGGTTTTCACTGGGATACAGAGGAGGGAGGAGGTAGGGGAGGGTGGGAGGAATTGGTCAGGAGTTACCTGCTTTTGGCCACCGAGGACAGGGGAGCGAGGAGGGGTATTAAATTAATGTTTAGGAACACATAATCGCCTGAGCATTAGTTAAAGCAAGTCTGTGCGAGCTACGCGCCACGCGGCGGCTAACAGAAGGGAAACGACATAAAGGATGACATTGTTGAAGAGTGAGTGAGTTAAGAGACTGGAGGGGCTGGAGTTTGAGGCTAGACAAGAGACTCTATTGAGAGACAAAGTGGCTCAGAGTCGACGGGAGCAGTGAAACCAATGGCCAAATAATAACATCAACAATTTGGAGGGACAATATTTATTGAGCCGCTCGACCGCTCGATCAAAAATGGATGACTTTCTCTCCCGTTCACTTCCTCCCGAGATACTCTTTCATTTCATCCGGGGGTCTTGAGATTAATTAACAGACGCTGGTAGCGAGTTATGAACAAATGATAAGGCATCAGCGTTCTAATCAAACCTGACATTTAATTTGCTGCTTGCTTCCTCGTTATCAATTACCATGTTCAGAGGGATAATTGACATCGGTTCGAGGGGACGAGAGACGCAAAGAAAATGTTTAAAAAAAAATTATGTGTCTTTCTTTAACAGCTCCTAAAAAGCTGCTGCGATGTTTCTAAGGCAACAGGGCCCATATGTTTAATATTAGATGTAATCTGTTCCACTGGAGTGCTCCGAAGGCTGGGAAAATTGGATTAAATTGGCTAATGGCATGTTTAAAACCTACATAAAATCAACGCGAATGGAAGATAATACAACCTCAGGACTGAAACTGTGGTGTTATGCTTGCTCTGTTTTTTCGTATATATTTTGTTCATGTTTAAACTTGGGTTTATCAGGTATAACCGTGATACAGAAAACCACACAGTGTTGGTCAACAGGGTTGTTAAATACCACAATACTGATATTCATTACATGGCATTTTACTGTGGGAAAGGAAACACAGATGCCAACATTACTCCTTACAATTTGGCAATATTATGATGTACCATCTTAAAACAACCTGGAGATGAATGTACGTAAACAAATATTTAGGTAATATTAATGTCAAGAATAATGACTAATTATTAACTATTGTAATAATTAAGTCCTCATTAGTATCATTGTTAATTACAATATGAATTGTTATTCATATAAATTATCATTATTATATATTTATTCTATGTTACATTACATATAATAATTTAATATAATTAATGCAATATAATTTGACGGTGCTAAACAATGATCCTTTCCTTTGCTTTTTATAAATATACCCAAAATACTGATGCTCTTTTGACCTCGGAGTCGGGCTCTAATTTGATTAGTGAAATACTATGCTCTAATGCTCCATTAACCTGGAGAGCTCATCTCCCATGGCTTCATATTCCCCACGAGGTCTACCAGTCTTGGGTTCACATACTATTCAAAAATTTTCAAGTACTTTTAGCGTTTGCTCTAGTCTGAGTGCTAGATGTGTGGGGTTTGCACTTTTGTGACTTTTCTATTGTTACTATTTCACCAGGCTACAGTAGCGTAGCCAGAAATTCGTTGGTGGGTGGGCCTGCAGAAATTTTGGTGGCCCAAAAAAAGTAATAATGTATAGCTAGTTTCATGCTATTCTACACATTTCGCCACGAGGCTGAGATAAAATAGTGCCGTTTTAAAGATAATTTCCTGCAATTCTATACATTTCGCTATGGGGTAGAGAGGAAATTTGGTGAGGGGTTGGGCCCACCCGCCCGCCCATGCCCACCCAGGCCCACACGGCTGCCAGGCTAGCTCAATCACGCCAGGATAACATATGTGAAATGGTTTCAAGTAGTACTTGCACCCATGTCTCAACATGGTCTACAGAAGAGGTGAAGGTCCACTGGAAAGGAATAGGGCGACAGTCTATGTTCTCTGGATCAACACATGGTATTTATTTTATTTTTTACCCCTATTTTCTCCCCAATTTCAATCTTGTCTCATCGCCACAACTCCCCAATGGGCTCAGGAAGGTAAGGTCGAGTCATGCGTCTTCTGAAACATGACCCACCAAACCTCGCTTCTTAACACCTGCCCACTTAACCCGGAAGCCACCTGCACCAATATGTTGGAGGAAACACCGTTCAACTGACGACCGGGGTCAGCCTGCAGATACCCGGCCCGCCACAAGGAGTCGCTAAAGTGCGATGAGCCAAGTAAAGCCCCCCCAATATATGGTCTTGACTGATAAGAAACAGTGTATTCTTGGTACAACATGCTAAAATCGTCTGAACAGACAACATTTTGATCAATTTGCAGATAAACGCAAACCACACTTGGCTTACTCAGAAACCATTCCCCTCACAGATGAAGGTGCTATCGTTATGGCGATAAGTTGTACATTCTGTTAGTCATCTGACATACAGACATTGGATATTGATTCAAAACCACATCTTCCCACAAAATAGAACAAATATTCAAAGTGAAAACGCATAGCGCGGCCGGTTTCCGCGTATCTGCAGTCGTTTGAATGGGGGGCACTAGCTAATTCCCTCTCTCTGTCAACTACTCGCCATTCCTTTCGGTTTGTCTATTCGGTGTCCCCTAAAGTCCTTGGTGGTTTCTGCCCTATCAGCTAGGTAACATTAGTCTTGTGGCCCGGCTCGAGATAAAAAGCACAAAAAAACACCTCGTCGGCAAACAGACCAAACATGTTGCAAACTGCGCCTTGATCACCCCTAGAGCGCTATCTTGACACATGTTGGGTATACAGGGCTCAGCAATTCCTCCGACACAAAAGGCGAGCAAACAGTGCTGGAGGTGAGCGGTAGGGTCAGGACAGATAAGTGTCAGGGCGGGGCCCAATGTCTTCGCCCGGGTTCCAAGAGGACATTAGCTAGCGTTTTAGCTAGCAAACAAAAGGGCCAACCAAGCGCTGGCGTGAAAAGGAAGCTGTCATCCCAGGGATCAGGGCACAAAAGAATGCAGGCGGAGAAATATGAGCAACGTCCATGGAGCGCTGGGTGTCTGTCACGTAGTCCCGCCGGCTGCCCAAGAGCTCCCATCTAACGCCTTGGCGTATCGCTAAGTCAACAGTAAGGTAAATACGAGAGAGAGAAAAGAACGACAGGCACTTTTTTTTTCTTCCTTTTCTTCACTCTCATCGGATGAATGATGCTGATATGGAAAAACACTCAAACGCTATAAGCACAAACAAAGAAAAAGTCCTAATCTGCCCGGCAACAAAGTCATCCCAAGGTCCTTGAGGGTTCGAGACCCTTTGAAGCTGGGAGGAGGTATGGCCGACAGGTGTCATACACCCGGGTAATGGGACATGTTAGTGTGTGTGTGTGTGTGTGTGTGTGTGTGTGTGTGTGTGTGTGTGTGTGTGTGTGTGTGTGTGTGTGTGTGTGTGTGTGTGTGTGTGTGTGTGTGTGTGTGTGTGTGTGTGTGTGTATATATATATGTGTGTGTACCACATCAATCTGTGAAAGGCATGACACATGCCCCGTCAAAAAGGGTTGCCATTTCAACTTCAACAAGTCTGTGCTGATAACTCATCTTTTTGTAACAAGTTGAAACACTCAAGATGTTTAACAGTGCAGGTCCACATGGCAGGTCACATTAAAAGACTCGACGTTAGTCCCTAGACGATAAAAAAAAAGAGTCAAAGAACGGTATCACATTCACCACAGGACCATTTCAAACACAAATAGTCACTTGCACACAGCAAACCTATGCGATTCACTCGACCAACACCAGCCAGATCAATCACCAGGAGGTCATTACGCCCTACAAAGACTCTCTTAATTGTGCAGAGCTATTTCCGACAATGTGAAGACGCGGCAAGGCGCTTTCCTTTCCGTCTTCACATGGGGAGAGATTTTTATCAGCGACCACTGAATCATTTGTTGACTCGGCACAAGTGCCTTCTTTGAGATAGCAAACACTTGAGATGCAGGACAAAGAGAAAGGGCGAGATGACAAAAGTAAAAGGTGTCGGAGTGACAAAGGCCCTGTCACGGAGTTGACACGCCCTGCAACGGGGTTAGGAGAAGGGTGAGTAAACACCATTAATATAGCTTTGGAAAGGGATCTGCGCTTGTTTGATTTGGGCTTTGCTGCGTTCCCTCGGCAGCCCGAGACAAAACGGAAGATATTTGATTGAGTTATTTGACAGTTTGGATAAGTTTGGATCACGGATCACTAGAGAGACGGGTCTTTGTTCCATCGCTGGGACATCCTTCTGTTACTAACAGTGTGTGGATATGGGGCTTTACGTGTCATTAAACACACACACGCATATGTGAGAATGTATTGTTGTACCACTTTGGAGGATCTTGGACTCTGTTTAAAAATATATATATTTTTTTAACTCTCCAGGTGTCTACACACTCACACTCAAGCGTGCATGCACACACACACACACATTCATTAAAAAACTTTCTTTTTTTTAAACGCACACACTGACACATATAGTATCTATTCATGCAACACACACACACACACACACTTTTCACTTGTGCCCTCTCTCCCAGTGCCCTCTACCTCCCTCCCTTTCCCAGAGGGAGTGTGAGCTGACAGTGGGCTCCAGTGTGTGCTGCGAAGGGGGAGAAGAACAGGAGAGGAGCAGCAGTGTGAACCTCTATTGTACGCCCACCTGCTCCTGTCAATACCTGATCCGGGACCAAACTCTGCTTCCACAATAGGCCGTGTCACTCTGAAGGATCCCTCCCAGTCCCATAGCAGAGAGGCCTTCCAGACAAGGGCCCGTGCGCACAGCTTGATTGAAAATCGGTTCTTTTGCGGAGCCCGGCCGTTATATTATGTTGTGATAAAGGGGAGCATAATAGCTTTTAAATGGATGACTCCGGGTGGCTCTGCCGTTGCAGTGAGGGGAGCGGAGGGACAGGCTGAATGGACGTTGCCCCGAGCTAAGCATCTCCTAGATTGAGCTGTCCGTCTCGGGGAAATGAGTCCGAGTTAACACCTCGGCATCGCCCAACGCCCCGGGACAGACAAGACTGGGCTTCCTTTTCTTCTCTTCTCTGTTCTGTTCTGTTCTGTCCACCTGGATCATTCTCATTATCCAGGAACGGATGGTGGCGGTGGCCGTGCCGTGCTCCAGGGCTGATCACACACAGACGTCAAGAGACATACACGCACACTGAGAGACGCACACACGCGCACACAATTTCTAACACACACACACTCTCACTAACGCTCGCACACCCACCTGAGCTTTTCACCCATAGAGCCCAATTCACACTGCCCATTAACTCTACCCAAGCCTAATTACACACAGACCTCATGCATTCACACAAGTCACACTTAACTCTACATACTACCCAGATATCATTACACACACCTGTCTGTGTCACAACTCTAACCAACACCCATTCAATAGGTGGATCCTGCACGGTATACGATCCTTTCAACTCCCATTCAATTCCCACAATGACGACTCCTAGCGTTAAAACCCTACCCTGAGCAATCTGTAGATAGGATCACGTTTAGACAAAGGAGATCTGGGATCTAATCAAATATTATCTCTCATAACAAGCCCCCCCAACCTATTCAGTTGGGGCTAGAGGGGACAGACTGACAGACAGTGGGCCCCCCTCCATCAAGGCCCATTAACAGCACTGACCTCCCCCCTGCTTTCTTAGTGCCCCATCTCCCCGGTCTCTCTTCTCCCTTCCCTCTCTCTCGCCCTCTCTCTTCCTCTGTTCCTTCCCTCCCTCTCTCTGTAGGCCTGTCTATTTTTCTAAGACCAGAGGCGGTGTGGGGAGCGTTCCTGGAGGAGTTTCGTGATGGCTATCGATGGCTGGGCTGTTATGGCTATCTTTGATAAGGGACCTAAAAGAGAGAGAGAGAGAGAGAGAGAGAGAGAGAGAGAGAGAGAGAAGAGAGAGAGAGAAGAGAGAGAGAGAGAGAGAGACAGGATGTCTCTTCCAAACACAGGCGAGACGACGTCGAGGTGGGATTTCGACGGCGGGAGGAGAAATGTTTGGGACCTGCTGTTGGTGGCGTGCCCAGCGCTGGAACAAACTGATAGGTTTTTTGAAACGGCAAAGAAAAAGGACAGAGCGTGACCTTAGATGGACAGATAAAGCCAATGTAGCCCGAAGGAAAATCACATCACTCAGCAACAACAAAAAAAATCAAATCCAAAACGTGCAAAATAATTGACACACTGTAAACTATGTATTTTGAACGAGGTCCTGACTAGCTGAATTATTGGCTAGAACAGTATTGAAATAAAATACTCATATACAGACAATGATCTCTGTCTGGAGTCTGACTAAGTCATGGAGCTATCAGAACCTCTTCGGTTGGTCATTTTGCCAGGGAGCAGCAGGCCGACCCCTCAGAATCAATGTAAACAATGTTCACCAGTCATTTTGGGCCTGTAACATGAGTGTTGTACAGGGTAAGGCAGGAGCAGCTTACACACAGAAAGAAAGATAGAGAGACAGAGAGAGAGAGAGAGAGAGACAGAGACAGAGACAGAGACAGAGAGACAGACAGAAAGACAGAAAGAGTGAGAGTATAGCTTTCAGAGGGAGAGAGAGAGCGAGAGAGAGAAAGAAAAAAAAAGAGAGGGGGGGCCTATGCGTGCCCCGTAGGTCTAGTCATAATATGAACTTTCCAGAGGAAAACGCTTTCCGTGGCTTTGTGCCATGTAGCGTGTGCCTCGCCTCTCTAATCGGCAAATGTTTCGTCTCGTGTACAGGACTAGAGGAGGAAAAAGAGAAGGAGAGAGCGAGAGCAACTGCATATGAAGGTTGTCTCAGCCAGCCTACATAATGTACGGTACACCCTGTCCGAAGTGGCTGCCTCCAAACTATACCCAACCTTTTTGTGACGTGATTAGCTCAGAGTGCGTAATTACATGTGAAGGAAATGCTGTAAAATATCCGACTATATATGTGATTGACCAAAACGCCAGCCTCCTGAAATGAGAATCCGACCCGGGAAGATTCTGGTCTGATTAGCCTTGCGGTGAAGAGAGACAGAGGGAGGGGGAGAGAGAGAGAGAGAGAGAGAGAGAGAGAGAGGGGAGGAGAGAGAGAGAGAGAGAGAGAGAGAGAGAGAGAGAGAGAGAGAAGGAGGAGAGAGAGAGAGAGAGAGAGAGAGAGAGAGAGAGAGAGAGAGAGACGGAGAGAGAAAATCATTCACTCCATGAGCTTACTGAAGCAACTTCAATATCCTCTAATGTCATGTTGAAATGAAAATGAATAGTTCAATAGGGGCTGGCTGCCTCTTCCATTTCCACATCGTGTGGCGTGACCAAACGGGCGCGCTCCGTTGGACGGATAGGGGGAGGCTGCACCGAAAAGCTGATACCTCCAGTAATCAGTTGGATTTTCCAACGTTGGCGACCAACTCATTTTAAAGAGGGCAACGGTGGTCCAATGGTAGCAGGAGATGCAAATGGAAGGAGTATCTTCGTTTGGCGGCTAGACGGTCTCACCGGGCTAAAAGAGCTGAGGACCAAGAGTCTCAAGCACCGTTCACTTACCTCTCTCAAGGTCGCATAACAGAAAAGGACCCTTAATTCTTCAACACGTTTCTTTCATTCAGGCTCAGTCAGAATATTTACCACTCTCTGTCGGTACTTAAATAAGCCACAAACTGAGCCAAGACGTCCAAAGAACGTAGACAGAACGTCAAAACCACGACCTACCTCCCATCCGAAGGAGCCGTCTTTGACCGTGGCACTCTGCAGTGCGCTGTGAGGTCCGAAGCACTCTCCCATCCCGATCCGAGTTTTGGCCCATATCCCCAGGCCCGCTCCGGGGACCGAGGACTCGCGCAGCTCCAGGTCACTGGGGATGGGAATGTCATCGGGAATGTAGACGGGCACCTCATAGGGCGAGCCTTCCTTGGGCGTGAAGGGGTCCTGGTTGTGGTGATGGTGGCGCCCGTGGTGATGGTGGTTGTTGGGGTGCGGTGACGGGGGTCCTACAGGGATGGGGGACATGATGCTGTCCTCTGTCTCCTCCTCGCCACTCTCGGCCCCTCCCGCCAGGAGGTGGGGCTCTGTCTCGTACATGCTGTCCACTGTTTCGCTGTCATCTGAAAGAGGTGAAGAGAATGAGAGTTAGTTCTGTAGCTTATATTCAACCTTTCTTTAACCACGCAAGTCAATTGTGAATCAGAGGGAAAGAGTGAGAAAGAGAGAGAAATTGCTACAAAGTACATATTACAAGCCTTCAGAGTGAGAGAAATATGTTTGACCTATTCTCTCCAACTCAATCCATGTTGTAAGACACAGTCTCAGCAACAGGACTTATGTACCAATATCACCAAAAGGCTAACTGTTTGTAGACAGGAACTTTATAGACAGAATCACCAATAGAACGTAACCATCTAGGCCCGTTCTACTAACTGACTCACTCAACCAAAACAAGCGAAAGACAGAAAAGCTTAAAAGGCTTCAGCCCCAGTTAGGGCTGCCTGCCCACAGTATTCCTAGTGAGGACATTCCCCACCGTCAGAGGAAGCCCTGATGGGACATGATGTTCCATTCAGTCACAACCACCGCCATTTCCTACAGGGTCATCTTACAGATAATGGGGGGAGAAATGACCCAGGTGTTGCCAGTCATTCGCCAGTTTAGATTAGTCACCTATGTTTGTCACTGTTCTGTGGCTGACAGCATAATTGCGGCATTTGGGATTCCACCGTCCAGAGTCAGTGACGAGCACAAAGAATTAGAGGGGCACAAGTCTAGCTAGACGCACAAACCTCTCCACCGCCGAGTCACGGGCAGATCACTTGGGAGATATACAGACACACACGTTGGAGCAGGAGTTGGAAAGATACGCCACTGAATAAATGAAAATGAACAAAACAAGTCAACGACGAAACGTCTACAGTTATAGGTAGCAGATATCTTTCTGGTGCAAGTGTCATGCCGTAACAAAAAGTGGAAAATCTCCGAATTAAAACCCACGTCAATACCCAGGGGCAGCACTCAAATGTAACAAACCCGTTGATTTTGTTGATACCAAACTCACAACACTTTCTAGGTTGCCTGGACGACGGACGGAGCAGGCAGGCTCTAGCGTGGCAGCGTGGAGAGGAGTGAACAAGTCCTGGTGTCTTTTGCTAGAAGCACTAACTGCAGTTTGCTGTCCAAACACTGGCCGGGGAAATCACTCTGAACTAGGCTCCGCAATTACTGCAGGAGTGTTTCCAATCAGCCGGCTCCCTCCTCCTCACGACCGGCCCTGCCAACAACATAACACCGCTTCAGGACTAGGCTGGCCTGGCGAGGCTGGCCTGGCGCTCGCATCCACAGCCGTTGAACTCTTAAACCAAGTTGAAAACATAAAGACGGGAGATTTAGCCAGTTGAACTCGCTTACTTCTACTTATTGTTTTATTTGTTTGTTTGCTTGTCAGGGACCGTGTACAACATGCTATTGCACCAGATTTAGCTAGATAGATCATTTCAATCTGTAGTTTCTGGGCAGAAAACAATCAACATCAATATTTTATCATAATGATACAACATAACACATTAAATACCAAAATATATTTTTTTAAATGTTCAAATATACATTCGACAATATAAAGACAATATTACATTGGAGTTTCGATGTCCCTTGGTCCTACAGTATCTAACATCTTAAGAGTCACTGTTGATGTGAGGATACTCGACAAACTAGTATGATCCACTTTAGAGCCTAATGACCTAATCAACTTAACGGTTGCAGAAGTTTCAGATCGCAAGCATTTCTCTCCACCTGAGATAACATCTGCAAATATGTGTACGCGACCAATAATCTTTGATTTAACGTGACTTTGAAACATCAAGAGCTGTTCATGATGACCATTATCGCATTTACCGTATGTACAGAAAGTCTCCGAAGTTAGACATTGGAATGAGGAAATTGAGGAGAATGGAATATCGTATAATTGACAGCAAGGAGTATCTGAAATCAATTATCTGCTTTCGCTCCAATAAACGCTTGGGTTTTGGCTCGTAAAATCGAGAGAAAAAAATAATTGCTGAATGAACGGATATGTAAGTCTAGAATGTAAACGTGAACTATGAAAGCACTGTGACAGGCTCCCAGCGACTGGCGAGAGAGAGTCCTGACAGATCTGGGAAACTTGTCATATAAAATCTGGGCAGTAAAACGAAGGCATTTATGACCAATTTTGCGTCATCCAGTGGATTTTTCTTCTTTTCTTTTTTTTTCTCGGGAAAATAAACGTTTTACCCATTTTCTTTAATGATCAGGGTTTCATAGGGGCCCAGACCAGGCGGGCAATTAAGCGAAGGGAAACATGTACGCCAGCAGTAGCTTCCACTTTTCACAGATCAATTAAACTTTTATAACCGCGGCCTATCTGGTGCAGTTTTCAAGAATCAAAAGTGTTTTTGAACCACAAAAAAAAAAAAAATCTCTCTCCTTTTTGCTGGCACCCGACCCATCTAGCGCAATTTGAACAACCGAAGAGAGGGTTGGAAAATCTATTAAATACTGTTAGACTTTAAGAGCCTCGAAGCAGAAACACACAGATCACTACCTCGAAATTGAGCAGCGAGAAGGGGGGGTGGGGGGTAACGTCCCTAATTTTAATGAACAAAACATTATTTGTGTAAGACAGAAACCACTGGAGCGGAGCGCCAAGCGAAAACACAATGTGATTTAAAGGAGACTTGTGGCCAGAAGTTAAGATCCTCCGAGCTCAGTTCCCTTATTCATAAAAATTCACACAAAAAAAAAAGGGAAAGTTAAAATTAATCACCACAGAAGAAAAAAAAATCTTCTTCCCTCCTTTTTTCCCTGTGACATTCTAGTCGATGGCTTGGCCATGTTCGACCATGAAATTCACTACAAATAAAGAGAAAAGAAAAGGAGAGGGGGAGAAAAGTAAGCAGGAACATAATGAAAGGGGCCAGGAAGAGGAGGAGGAAAGTTAAAAAAAGTGACGTGAGACGGCTGAGCCAAGACGTTTTTACTTGCGTGCTTGGCTTTGGTCTCTGAAGAGGAGTGAGATGTTAGCACTGTCTCCCGGAGGGCTGCTTAAAAAACCTCCGCCAGATAGTGCCTTCCTTTCTCCCTCCACCATGTTGTTCTTTCTCTCCCCGTCTCTCTTTTCACGGGGAACTATTTATCCTGATTACATCAGGGGTCAATCATTAATTCGCACCTTGGGGGTCCTGGCGTTGGCTGGGCCCACAATGGGCCGCTTGTTTGGTCCATGTTATTCCACTGGAAACTACCGTGCGTCCAGAGAACCCGGCGACATGAAGGCATCAGATTTATTTGATAAATTGTAAATGCACTCTTTTAAACACCCCTGTTATTGCTAGCCGTGCTGGAAAACAAAGAGACATTGGGTGTACACACACACACACACACACACGGGGACTCCCCCCCCCCGTAAGACGGGTCGTTCTCTCTACACACAAACCAGAACAAGGGGTCAGACTACATCTGAGCTTTAAGATGAGCTGACTTGTTCCTCTCTGTCCCATCATGGATGTTGTTAGTTTTTATTAACGCTCAGCTATTTCATGTTGTAATGATCATTGATCATCTCTGCTATTTCATGTTGTAATGATCATTGATCATCTCTGCTATTTCATGTTGTAATGATCATCGATCATCTATGCTATTTCATGTTGTAATGATCATCGATCATCTCTGCCTTTTCATGTTGTAATGATCATTGATCATCTCTGCTATTTCATGTTGTAATGATCATTGATCATCTCTGCTATTTCATGTTGTAATGATCATCGATCATCTCTGCTATTTCATGTTGTAATGATCATCGATCATCTATGCTATTTCATGTTGCAATGATCATCGATCATCTATGCTATTTCATGTTGTAATGATCATTGATCATCTCTGCTTTTTCATGTTGTAATGATCATTGATCATCTATGCTATTTCATGTTGTAATGATCATTGATCATCTATGCTATTTCATGTTGTAATGATCATTGATCATCTATGCTATTTCATGTTGTAATGATCATTGATCATCTCTGCTTTTTCATGTTGTAATGATCATCGATCATCTATGCTATTTCATGTTGTAATGATCATTGATCATCTCTGCTTTTTCATGTTGTAATGATCATTGATCATTTACATTTACATTTAAGTCATTTAGCAGACGCTCTTATCCAGAGCGATCATCTCTGCTATTTCATGTTGTAATGATCATTGATCATTTCTGCTATTTCATGTTGTAATGATCATTGATCATCTATGCTATTTCACGTTGTAATGATCATTGATCATCTATGCTATTTCACGTTGTAATGATCATTGATCATCTCTGCTATTTCATGTTGTAATGATCATCGATCATCTCTGCTATTTCATGTTGTAATGATCATCTCTGCTATTTCATGTTGTAATGATCATTGATCATCTATGCTATTTCATGTTGTAATGATCATTGATCATCTATGCTATTTCACGTTGTAATGATCATTGATCATCTCTGCTATTTCATGTTGTAATGATCATTGATCATCTCTGCTATTTCATGTTGTAATGATCATTGATCATCTATGCTATTTCATGTTGTAATGATCATTGATCATCTATGCTATTTGATGGATCATATCTCTCAAGAAAGTCTTTACTAACTCGGCATTTCCCGAAAGGATATGAAATATCCTCAAATACTCCCCAAGGATGTCACACACTTGCCCGTTTCAGTGTACTTCAGTGTACTCATACTGAGCCAGCAAACCATGATAATATACTCACAACACAATTAAGATAAGGTTATACAAGTAACAGCTCGTTGAGAGTTCACAGAGCAACAAGACTTATTTAGGACATTGGCGAGAAAGAAACAAACCCGTCCCCCCACTTTATAAAATATATAATTGCAAAAATATGACAAAAAATATATATGAAACATTATCCAATAACAGCAAAACATGACAGATAAAATATTCAATTAGTGATCGCAAGACTCGACTTCAAAAATAACCGTGACATACATTATCTACCTATGAGCATTGAAAATAAATATATAGACGATGATATGTAGGCTAGAGCATAGAAATAAGAATGAATAGAATGGGCTTGGAAGCTCAAACCCGGGCAACTGACTGCCAAGCTCACGGGTAGCCTTGCAATGGCTGCCTGGTATTGTGACGCAATCATTTCCTTTTGTATTTTGGAATATTCCATCAACTGACGCTGGATTGCCATGGTAATGTAGAACGTTCATTCAAATGATGCTAACTGATGTGGCTCATGACAATGGAATGTATATTTTGTAATGTCAGTTGACTCAACAAATCACAGGTCAGATTGAAGGTTACACTTCCTGCTTTTATGTCCTGGCATGGGTACACTTAAAATGGCTGCCGGTCCACCAATTATCCCATCATTGACTTGAATGGAGATGTCTTTTCTATTCATTTCTATTTCATTTCATTTCTATTCTCATTTCTATGGGCTACAGGTATCGTACATGCCACACTATATTAGGGAACGCCAAAGGAAAATATTAAAATGTTATCAAACAATGCAATTCTTAAAATAAAAAACTGACTAAGCAGTGATGACCGTTGCCAGGTGATCAATGTTACCGTAGTAACATTGACGAGTAAAGTGTGATCAAAAGGCCGTTAAAGCGAAAATCTGAAAATCACGGTGTACTACAACAGGCCAACTGTTCTAGGCTCTGTTTATTCAGCCCCACTAAAGAGTTAGACGTGGAGAGATAGAGATCTGCAGCAATTTTCTGCAGTCTGCATCCACTCACGTAAACACATGTTCCTTGTGGCACAGGGACTTGACTCGGTGATGCCGTCTCGTTTTAGTGGAGCAGCTTTGGCACTGGCTGACTTAACTGTGTGGTAGAATGCACTCTTCTTTGTGTGTGTGTGTGTGTGTGTGTGTGTGTGTGTGTGTGTGTGTGTGTGTGTGTGTGTGTGTGTGTGTGTGTAGCATGAAGACTAGTACGGTCAAGTCAAGCTGTACTTTTGTGACATTCAGCTTCCTTTAAATCAAATATGCAGTGTGAAAAATCTCTGCAGCATGTGCGCAATGGCATTCAAATCAAAGCGATTGTTTCGTTTCGTTTCACCCCGTTGGGAACACAATTGCATCACCTCAAATGCGTACAATGTTATTTGCAGCACGGTGCTGGTTCGATTGAATTCTGGATTGCTTCTGGATCAGCTCAGTTGGGCCTGAACTGCAATGAAGGGCCAAATGTATGGTTAACTCTACCCTCTCAAATTCAGTAAGAAAATCCTAAATACATAAATGTGCATTGGACTACAACTGTATGACTACGATAATAAAAAATGAGTGGAATTGGGTGGCTGTTGCTCAGTGATCGGGCCCTACCAGTCCAGTGCACACAGAGACTGTATCATTGTCTCAGAGTAAGTCAATATTTCAATTCCGAAGTCCGTTCCTGATGAAAAGCAAGTATCAAGGGAAAACTGCACAAATATGCAATATTTCCCCCGCCCCAAATATGGGGAGAAAAAGTTCCTCTGGTGGTGGGGGTTTGGGTGGGGGTGTGGAACCATGACAGATATGAAAAATGACCAGGCGGCCCTGTTGCTTAACAAACGTATAAACATTTGATGTGTGTGTGTGGGGGGTACCGCCTAATCTGGTGCTCGCCGCCCCACCTCCCCAATAACCCACAGAATATCGCTCCACTTAGCAGAGTTATTGGTATCGTTAGGGCCACAAACGAGAAACTCTTACCTGTTCCTCTTTAATCAGGCCCTTTGATGATTGGTTCTGTCTTAACAAAGAGCCTTAAATCGGGCCAGATTTTTATGGGAGGAAAAAAGAGAGGCAGCAATAAAATCTAAAGAGGGCAGAGAAAGAGAGACAGAGGGAGAGGCAGAGAGGGAGAGGCAGAGAGGGAGAGAGGGAGAAAGAGAAACGGGAGAAGGAGAGAGAGAGAGGGAGAAAGAGCGAGCGGGCAGACAAAGAGAGAGGGAGAAAGAGCGAGCGGGCAGAGAGAGAGGGGGAGAAAGAGCGAGCGGGCAGAGAGAGAGAGGGGGGAGAAAGAGTGAGCGGGCAGAGAGAGAGAGGGAGAAAGAGAAACGGGAGAAGGAGAGAGAGAGGGTGGAGAAGGTGGGGGAGAAAGGGATGAAACTATGTGTGCGCTTTTCCATGGCGGTGGGTTTATCATGATGACGTACGGTAGGACGGTAGTGAAAGAGAGAGAAAGGGTTGGTGGGAGGAGAGGAGGAGGGGGGAGCTGCACAGGGGATGGTCAACTACAATACTGGCTAGCCTCTCCAGAAACACACACTGTTTCCCCTTGTAAAAGCAACGGGGAACATTTCCAAGTAACACTTAAAGTAGCAATATTGCTTCTCCAGAGCGGGGGCGGGTGCCCGCCCACGGGGGCCTGGGGGTGAGATTTCAGCCCCCCACCCCCCAAAAAAAGAAAGGCCTGGGTTACTTCTGGTGCCTGAAACAAGAAAAGAAACTTCCACTAACTCGGGGCTCTTAAAGCATGACTTGCTGTGGATCCCTCAGAGATCTGACACACACACACACACACACACACACACACACACACACACACGGACACAGCACACATACACATACAGCTCTTTTAGAGAAGCCGCAGCCTGTTTGATAGATGTATGTGTGGGTCCCATCGGTGCCAGCAGGGCTATACTTCGGGATGTGTGTGTGTGTGTGTGTGTGTGTGTGTGTGTGTGTGTGTGTGTGTGTGTGTGTGTGTGTGTGTGTGTGCGTTTCATCTTTACTCAACAGGTTTGGACATGCAGTGGTGAGTATTAAGAGACTTGAACTTGACAACAGGAGTGAGTGTACAATAAATGAATTAGAAGCTTTGCATTTTAAGCGTAAAAACCTACAGGATTCTTCACTGATCGCATTTCTTTCTGCATTCCGAATGGGGAAGGAATCTGTGTGTGCAAGTTGCTCTGATTGGGCTGATATATTGATGTGTTCTTTGTGTTGAGCAGCTGAGAGCTACTACTGCCTGGCCGAGTGAGACAGAACCTCTACAAGCCTCCAGCTAAATGGAAGAGAGCCCCACCTCCTGCAGTGGAGAGCAGGTGTGTGCGTGCGCGTGTGTGTGTTTAGTGTGTATGTTGCGTTTGTGTGTATAATATTTAGTTTGTGTGTGGTTGTGTGCAGGCTTCGTTTAGTGTGTGCATAACGTTTTTTGTGTGTGTGTGTGTGTGTGTGTGTGAGTGCGCGCGTGGTTTAGCGTGTATAACGTTTAGTGTGTGTGTGTGTGAGTCCCCTGCTGTCAGCCACTATATTGGCCCTGTGGTCAGAGGAGCTCCCCAGGGGTTCCAGCCTGGCCTGGCAAGACATTTATTAACAGACCAGATTAATAGCACTGGGAAAATACATTTTCACAAACATGATAAATATTAATAATAATCAATAGCAAGTTACATTTGCCAAATTGAGTTGCAACCATCACCCAGGGGGAGGGAGAGAGAGGGAGGGAGGAGGAAGGGGAAGCGTACAATCCATTCATACAGCCAAAGGGAGAGAGAGGGGACGGCAAGGAGGGATCCATCAGAAGTGAATATGGACCAGCAGAACTGGTTAATGACTGGAGATGGTAGTGCATCACACACACACACTCTACATTGTTTCTGCTGTTAGGATGCACATTCAGCCTTTCCCCAGGTAGAGGATGTTAAAATAGTATATGAACAGAATAATAGAAACATAAATAATAGAACGACCATGGAAGCATGCTTGATTGGGACAATACATATGTGTGTTGGCTGTGCCGATTCACCAGACATATGCAATTCACACTGGTTATTTCCTCCGGTGAATAGA
>NC_088402.1:57850773-57868273 GCF_034236695.1 Oncorhynchus nerka
CCATGGGTGTTTGTCTGTGTGGATAGATTCCGTTGGTGTTTGTCTGTGTAGATTGATTCCGTGGGTATATGTCTGTGTGGATTGATTCCGTGGGTGTGTGTCTGTGTGGATAGATTCCGTGGGTGTGTGTCTGTGTGGATTGATTCCGTGGGTGTGTGTCTGTGTGGATAGATTCCGTGGGTGTGGGTGTGTGTCTGTGTGGATAGATTCCGTGGGTGTGGGTGTGTGTGGATAGATTCCGTGGGTGTGTGTGGATAGATTCCGTGGGTGTGGGTGTGTGTGGATAGATTCTGTGGGTGTGGGTGTGTGTGGATAGATTCCGTGGGTGTGGGTGGATAGATTCCGTGGGTGTGGGTGTGTGTGGATAGATTCTGTGGGTGTGGGTGTGTGTGGATAGATTCAGTGGGTGTGGGTGTGGGTGTGTGTGGATAGATTACGTGGGGGTGGGTGTGTGTGGATCGATTCCGTGGGTGTGGGTGTGGGTGTGTGTGGATAGATTCTGTGGGTGTAGGTGTGTGTGTGTGTGGATAGATTCTGTGGGTGTGGGTGTGTGTGGATAGATTCAGTGGGTGTGGGTGTGGGTGTGTGTGGATAGATTACGTGGGGGTGGGTGTGTGTGGATCGATTCCGTGGGTGTGGGTGTGGGTGTGTGTGGATAGATTCTGTGGGTGTGGGTGTATAGATTCAGTGGGTGTGGGTGTGGGTGTGTGTGGATAGATTACGTGGGGGTGGGTGTGGGTAGATAGATTCCGTGGGTGTGGGTAGATAGATTCCGTGGGTGTGGGTGTGTAAGAGCGCCAGAGAGAAAGGGAGCTGCCAGAGGGAAAGCTGTCACAGGAAACACAAAATCGTCCGAGAGCAGCGGTCGATAAATCATAAAATCTGTTGAAAATGACTTTTATTTGGAAAATGGATATTAATTCCATTCAGTCCTTTAGTCAGCCTGTAATAAAATATTTTATTTCAATGGGAAAACCTGGTTAAAGTACTAAAGTGTTTTTTGGTCACAATCTGGAGAGAGAATTGAATGAAATGGATTGATGAAAAAAATTTACTCAGCTCGATTCTCAATTTTAGGCTTAATTAATGAATGACCGAGGGAAGATTGAGCATTTGAATGAACTTCAGCAATCCATCATTTCCAAATAAAAGAAATGTCACAGAAGTTAGGCTTGTTGGCTACTCCAGCTGTTTTGTGTTTGCTACAGTGGTGGCATAAAAATGAATTGAAAGTATTGTATTGTACATCAACATGTCTCCTGTGTACACCAGCACCCTCCCATTCACATTACTGTATGTTCCAGGACCTGATGACTTACACAAATAAATGACTGGGAAGGTATTGGTGCGGTTCATAGGGATATACACAGAGAGAGAGAGAGAATTACATTACTCAGCATCACCCTCAGCTCTCTGCCCTGAGTGTCTCTGTCATTGTGACTCTACTCTTGCTCCATCACCTGGGTCGTATACACAAGGGCACAACATCGCAAAACATTTTGCGACGGAAAACAGAAAATGAGCACTTCTCAGTGGAAAAGTCCACGTAGCCCTTTCTTGTTTCAGTCCGTTTTCTTCCGTTTGAACATTTCAACACACTGTCAGGGTGGATGTCCGTCCAATAGGAGGGAGCTCCTAATCCACTTAACATCAAGTCAACTTAACTCACAGCTAACAGACATGGAGCCTAGCCTACCCAATACCTAGGCCTGAGAGGAGAGTTAGAGGGACCAGAGTTGGAGGGACCAGAGTTGGAGGGACCAGAGTTGGAGGGACCAGAGTTGGAGGGACCAGAGATGGAGGGACCAGAGTTGGAGGGACCAGAGTTGGAGGGACCAGAGATGGAGGGACCAGAGTTGGAGGGACCAGAGATGGAGGGACCATAGTTATAGGGACCAGAGATAGAGGGACCAGAGATATAGGGACCAGAGTTATAGGGACCAGAGATAGAGGGACCAGAGTTATAGGGACCAGAGATAGAGGGACCAGAGTTATAGGGACCAGAGATAGAGGGACCAGAGATAGAGGGACCAGAGATAGTGGGACCACTAACTCAGGGAAACAGACTCACGAGTGGTGCAGCGGTCTAAGGCACTGCATTACAGTACTAGAGGCGTCACTACAGACCCTGGTTCAATCCCAGGCTGTGTCACGACCGTGAGACCCATGAGCCAGGTTAGGGGAGGGTTTAGTTGGCGGGGATGTCCTTGTCCCATGACACTCTAGAAACTCCATGTGGCAAGCCGGGCGCATCCAATGTGACTACAGTGTTTCCTCCGACACATTGGTGCGGTAGGCTTCAGGGTTAAGTGAGCAGTGTGTCAAGAAGCAGTGTGGCTTGGCAGGGTTATGTTTCGGGGAGACGCACGGCTCTCGACCTTCGCCTCTCCAGAGTCAGTACGGGAGTTGCAGCGATGGGACAAGACTGTAACTACAAATTTGGTAGAAAAAGGGGTAAAAAAAAATGTCAATGTCAATGTGCGTAGGTCGTAAGTCAATAGGGCTAGCTACTGCTAGTATCCAGATAGCCACGAAGAATTGTTAGATAGCTAGCTACCCACAAAGAATTTACATCGACCTTGCATAACATTAGTTTTCGGTCTATTTTATACAATCTGGTTAGCTAGATTATTACGATATAGCTATCTGATTATTATGAAGTAAAACATTTGCTATGAGTATATCTTGTTTCGACTCTATTGCCTTTCCCCTGGCTGGAACAAGGTTTAGTGAATGGGGCCATAGTAAGTTAATAGGGCTAACTGGCTAGCTAGCTAGCCACAAAATTTGCTGTCCTTTTTAGATAAAACTATACTAAATATATTCACGTCACCAAATACTTGATTAAAACACTGTTTTGCAATGAAGGTCTACAGTATTGAGAAACACCCACTGTCTAGCTAGGAGGAAAGACACGAGAACAGAGGAAAATCAAGTTTGACAAAGTGAAAGAAAAGTGTCTGCGTGTGTGTATGCACATATGTATACATACACACATTCACACAAACATATATATTACATGTATCCTGTTCCATACACTACACAGGGTCAATTCCAGAATCATATTGAACCAGATGAAAGTGGATCAAGCACCAGTAGAGGTGGCGCTGCTAGTAGATGATGTGTCACTGAATGACCCAGGAGAGATGATATCTGGGATCACTCCATTATAACCCCCCCACCCAGCTTCCTCCAGCTGAGGAGCCATAGCTCCAATAACACACACACACACACACACACACACACACACACGCACTAACAGAAGTAGTAGAAGTGGTCTGTGGAGGAATCCATCTTGCTTGGCGGTGAGAAGGAAGACTGGGAAACAGATGGGAAGGAAGGCAGGAGAATGGGCAACAAGTGTAGAGGGGGAGGAGGGAGAGAGGAGGAGGAGGGGGGAACAATACTACCGCTCCCTCTACCTCCTCCACAACCTCGAGTCGAGAAGCGGAGGAGCGGAGACACAGACACAATCAGCCGGCCAGCGCACAATACTGTATACAGCAGCGCCAAACAATGGGCCCGCCACAAAGAATTCTGGGAACGGGGGCACGGCTCGCTTCTCCGCCAGCCCGGAGGCCCGCCACGGACCCCCTCTCAGAGCCCTGTCCCAGCACTGAGACTGAGTGGTGCCACAGGGCTGTGTGTGTGTGTGTGTGTGTGTGTGTGTGTGTGTGTGTTTTTTTTATGCCCCCTCTTTCTCCTATGCCTAAATAACACCCAACTTGGCCCCCGGTGAGTGTGTGTGTTTGACCTCAGTGCCAGCAGTGTGTGTGTGTGTGTGTGTGTGTGTGCGTGCGTGCGTGTGTGTGTGTGTGTGTCTGTGTGTGTGTGTGTGTGTGTGTGTGAGGGAGGGAGGTTACCTCTGTAGAGGCTCTCTCTCTCATGTGCACAAACACCACCTCTCTCTCTCTCTCTCTCTCTCTCAATAGACAGACCACTATGGCGAGACAACGACAGATAGAGCGAAAAGCAATTTGTAAAGGGGTCGCCGACGCTGGCGGTGGGGGTGAACGGCGTGCGTTTGGAGATAATTGGCTGGTAATTAGGAGGGGGTCGGCGGGTCGATTTGGGAACAAATGGCCGTCTTTAGCTCAGGTGGCCCTCCCCTGGTGTAATGGGAGAGCTCCGATACCCCCTCTCTCATCTGTCTCTGTTATCAGGCTGACGAGCTGAGTGGAGTGCAGCAGGTGACATCCCAAATAAGGCTGCTGCTCTCTGGGGCCTCTGGGGGGAGGGACAGGGGCCGCTGCACAGGCCCCACTATTAGTCATCGGCCAGACAAGGGTCCTCTCAGGGGCCCAACGAGAGAGTCAAAAGAGGAAGAGGGAAATAGAGAGTGAGAGGGGGAGAGATAGTGATAGAAAAATATCGAGCGAGAGAGAAAGAGAGAGAGAGAAAGAGAGAGAGAGAAAGAGAGAGAGAGAGAAAGAGAGAGGAAGAAAGAGAGAGAGAGAGAGAGAGAGAGAGAGAGAGAAAGAGAGAGAGAGAAAGAAAGAAAGAGAGAGAGAGAGCGGGAAAGAGAGAGGAAGAAAGAGAGAGAGAGAGAGAGAGAGAGAAAGAGAGAGAGAGAGAAAGAAAGAGAGAAAGAGAGAGAGCTGTCCCTGGCCTTGCTGTCCCCACTGAAAACCATAGAAATAAGTAGAACGCAGAGTAACTTAATGTATCTCTATGTTGAAGACTACTACGAGTGCTATCCTCTGTCCCACTGATGCATGAGGAGCAGGCTGAAACTCCACTGTTACAGAGAGAATTGGGTGGGTTTTGTCAAGGGGTGGAGGGGGCAGAGAGAGAGAGAGAGAGAGAGAGAGAGAGAGGCGACAGAGAGAGACAGAGGGGGAGAGGCTGTGTTGAAATATAACACACATCCTGAAACGAGCACAGTACCCCCCACTGCACAGTCCCTCCCCAAAAACACATAGCCCTGTGGCATCTCATTCCTCCAGACGTGGACAACACACGGTGCTCATATGTTCTACAAATCCAGGTCTTTCTCGCATAAAGATATCCGACCTCAATGAGACTACCTTTCTTAATTATTCCTCTGTCCAAGCCCCCCCCCCCCCCCCCCCCATTCATCCTGTATGTTTGTTGTTCTTCCTGACTCTTTTTTGTTTGTCGAAGATTCACAGCAGTGTGGTGTTGTTTTCTGCCTCCCCCAGCTTCCCCCTCCACCATCTCCATTTAGCCAGAGACAAAACTTGGGCTAATTAGATCGGAAGCGAGAGAGGCTATCAATGGGGAATCAGTATTCGAATCAAACGGGCTGCTTTTCCAAACACAAAACAGCAGGAAGCCAAACAGTGTTGTGCTGATGAATGGAGAGACCCTGTCTGGTTGCCTGGTCTCATTGGCAGTCAGACGACCTCCCTGCCGCAGTCTGGCCTCTGTCTATGGGCTCACTAGCTAGCTACCACTCTCTACATATTAACGAAACCAAGCAACCCTGGTCCCATATTCACTAAGCATCTTAGAGTATAAGTGCTGGTCTAGGATCAGTTTTGCCTTTTAGATTATAATGAAGGGACGGGGGGGACTGACCTTAGATCAGGACTCCTACTCTGAGATATTTGTGGATACAGACCCTGGTCCCCCTGTAGAGAGACAAAACTGCTGGAATGTAATGAGGCTATAGACCAGCGTTTCCCAAACTCGGTCCTGGGCCCCCCGGATGCACCTTTAGGTTTTTGCCCCAGCACCACACAGCTGATTCAGATCATCAAAGCTTGTTGATGAGGTAATTACTTGAATCAGCTGTGTGGTGCTGGGAGGAAAAGCCCAGAATGCACACCTCTTTGAGTCCCCAGGACCGCGTTCGTCAAAACGCTGCTATAGAGCCTCCAGTCAACCACCAGGAGGACATACGGGAACAGTGGGAATGGGTCCGCTTCACTGCTCTACATACACTCACATGTCTCTGCGTCCATTCTGTGAAAACGATCAGATGTGAAAGCAAAGCGAACAGAATCAGAATCTGATGTCGTAGGCTCTGAAAGGCACAGCAACCGTCCAAACCCATTTCCCCACATGAAATAGTTGAGAAATAGTTTAGGAGAAAAGATCAAAGAAGCCTTGAGCGTTTTTCTTTTAAAAAATCCAAGGAGTAACCAAGCATCATGTCTGCTATCACAGCGGGTTATGTGTGGTGTCACTTTCTATGACCGATGTCCATATCAAATGTTACAGCAGGGGAATGGGCTAACATTCTGTGTGAATTGTGTGTGTAGAAATGCTTGTGTGTAGGAACGCGGGTGCTTGTGTTCTGAGCCCAGCCCACAGCTTTGCATTTCCCCAAACAGGAAACAACAAAAAAACATGGAACCAAAAGGAGGACAACAATGGAGACGAGCGAAAGAGGAGGAAGGAGGAAGCTGTGACACACGGGAAGGACAGACTTTGCAGTCTCACAGTGACTCCTGTCTGTACGCAGGGGACCGAAAGAGACGCGACAACCCCAGACCAAAGCGAGATAGCGACGAAGAGAAAGAGACAAGGAGAGAGAGACGGGGGGGGGGTCAAAGGGTATGTCTGCCTTTGATAGCGAGCTTCATATAATGGGTGGCACAATTAGACGGGCTTGACAATTTCCATTAGGCCTGATCAAATATTTATCATGCTTTGGGAGGGGATGTCACACCCTGCACCCAGCTCCCCCATTTGCATGACAAACTCCTAATGAAATAAGTGAAATCGAAAAGAGAATAGACAGAGAGAGAGAGAGAGAGAGAGAGAGAGAGACAGACAGACAGACAGACAGACAGACAGACAGACAGACAGACAGACAGACAGACAGACAGACAGACAGACAGACAGACAGACAGACAGAGAGAGAGGGAAAGAGAGAGAGACAGAGAGAGAGAGAGAGAGAGAGAGAGAGAGAGAGGTGGTGTTGGAGAGAAGAGAGTCCTCTCGCCTGCATTTGGTTTGCAAATGGTGGGCCTGACCATGGTGTCATCAATTACAAGCCAGGTTTGGTGGCGGCTATAGGAGCAGAGTGTCCATGGCTCTGTGTGTGTGTGTGTGTGTGTGTGTGTGTGTGTGTGTGTGTGTGTGTGTGTGTGTGTGTGTGTGTGTGTGTGTGTGTGTGTGTGTAGAGGACGTGGCGCCGATGCCACCTCGCTGGCCCATTAATCACTGCGGCCGGTCCAAGAACGAGGCCCAAATTGGGCTCATCAGTCTCGATATTAAACAGGAATCAAGGTACAAGGGCAGGAAGGGAGGGAGGGAGAGCGGGGTAAAATCTGCAGTGATCTTTTCCTCCCCTCCCCTCCACTCTGTTATTTTGTTCTTTCACACAGGTGTGGATGGTATGAGATAGAGGTGGTGCTACCTCGGTACAAGTATGCCAAAGGCACCTTCACTTTCACAGTTGCAGATAAAATCCTGGTAACAATCAAATCCAATCGTATTGGTCACATACACATGGTTAGCAGATGTTATTGTGAGTGTAGCGAAATGCTTGTGCTTCTAGTTCCGACAGTGCAGTAATATCTAACAAGTAATCTAACAATTCCCCAACAACTACCTAATACACACAAATCTAAAGGGGTGAATGAGAATATGTACATGTTTCTATATGGATGAGCGGTGGCCGAGTGGCAAGATGCAATAGATAATATAAAATACAGTATATACAGTTTAAACTCAGTTTTTCACAATTCCTGACATTTAATCCTAGTAAAAAAATATTTGTCTTAGGTGAGTTAGGATCACCACGATTTTAAGAATGTGAAATGTCAGAATAATAGTAGAGAGAATGATTTATTTCAGCTTTTATTTTTAGCTTTCATCACATTCCCAGTGGGTCAGAAGTTTACATTCAATTCGTTTTTGGTAGTATTGCTTGTTGTTTAACTTGGGTCAAACGTTACGGGTAGCCTTCCACAAGCTTCCTACAATAAGTTGGAAGAATTTTGGCCCATTCCTTCTGACAGAGCTGGTGTAACTGAGTCAGGTTTGTAGGCCTCCTGACAGAGCTGGTGTAACTGAGTCAGGTTTGTAGGCCTCCTTGCTTCCACAAGCTTTTTTAGTTCTGCCCACACATTTTCTATAGGATTAAGGTCAGGGCTTTGTGATGGCTTTGTGATGGCCACTCCAATACCTTGACTTTGTTGTCCTTAAGCCATTTTGCCACAATTTTAGAAGTATGCTTGGGGTCATTGTCCATTTGGAAGACCCATTTGCGACCAAGCTTTAACTTCCTGACTGATGTCTTGAGATGTTGCTTCAATATATCCACATAATTTTCCTCCCTCATGATGCCATCTATTTTGTGAAGTGCATCAGTCCCTCCTGCAGCAAAGCTCCCACACAACATGATGCTTCCACCCCCGTGCTTCACGGTTGGGATGGTTTTCTTCGGCTTGCAAGCCTCCCCCTTTTCCTCCAAACATAACGATGGTCATTATGGCCAAACAGTTCGATTTTTGTTTCATCAGACCAGAGGACATTTCTCTAAAAAGTATGATCTTTGTCCCCATGTGCAGTAGTCTGGCTTTTTTTACGGCGATTTTGGAGCATTGGCTCATTCCTTGCTGAGCGGCCTTTCAGGTTATGTCGTTATAGGACTCGTTTTACAGTGGATATATATACTTTTGTACCTGTTTCCTCCAGCATCTTCACAAGGTCCATTGCTGATGTTCTGGGATTGATTTGCACTTTTTGCACCGAAATACGTTCATCTCTAGGAGACAGAACGCATCTCCTTCCTTATCGGTATGACGGCTGTGTGGTCCCATGGTGTTTATACTTGCGTACTATTGTTTGTACAGATGAACGTGGTATCTTCAGGCTTTTGGAAATTGATCTCAAGGATGAGCCAGACATGTGGAGGTCTACAATTTTTGTTTCTGAGGTCTTGGCTGATTTCCTTTGATTTTCCCATTATGTCAAGCAAAGAGACACTGAGTTTGAAGATAGGCCTTGAAATACATCTACAGGTACACCTCCAATTAACTCAAATTATGTCAATTAGCCTATCAGAAGCTTCTAAAGCCATGACATCATTTTCTGGAATTTTACAAGCTGTTTAAAGGCACAGTCAACTTAGTGTATGTAAACTTCGGACCCAATTCTGATCCACACACACACACAAGTGAAATAATCTGCCTGTAAACAATTGTAGGAAAAATTACTTGTGTCATGCACAAAGTAGATGTCCTAACCGACTTGCTAAAACTATAGTTTGTTCACAAGAAATTTGTGGAGTGGTTGAAAAACTAGTTTTAATGACTCCAACCTAAGTGCATGTAAACTTCAGACTTCAACTGTACATGTGATATGAGTAAAGTGCCATTGTGTAAAGTGACTAGTGATCCATTTATTAAAGTGACCAGTGATTGGGTCTCAATGTAGTGAATGCTGATACCCTTGTGAAGACAGTTGCTATATAAATGATTGCATCCACTGGCCTCGCCATACCAGGTGTGCGCCTCCAGAATTGATTGCAAACAGCAACAAAACGAGCGTATTCTGTTACTCTTATTAACAGGGGGCTCTGTTTGAGCTGGGCTCTGGTCAGGCTCCTCAGCAGCCAGGGATTGTGGGTAACCAGGAGTTTGACCCTGGGGGTGAGAGGTCAACACCCCAAGCTGTCAGGCTGATGGACGGATGAGGAAAGGGAGAGGGAGAGAAAAGGGAGGATGAGGATGAGGGATGGCCCGTGTTAGAGGGCTGTGACAACCTGTCTTGGAGGAATATGGATGACCTGCCACAACAGAGTGACAGGAGGGGACTGGCCATCCCTAACTGGAAATAACGGGCCCTGTTCAGAAAGCTGCAAACGTTATGGAACGCTCAACTTATCGTGTAGAACAGATATGAGTGCTTGTCCTGTAGACTAGAGACTCAAATCAGCTCTGGTCATTGTGTTTCTATCTGCGACGTTTGGAGAAGGTGGGCGAGAGCGTGACAGCTGTGTATTGATCTGGTGGTGGAGCCGGGGTGAATGGACAACCACGAGACTATTCATTTTGAAAGATGTTGGGGTTCATGCAGGTTCCCGAGTCTTTGAACTAACTTTTGAAGTATGACGTGTTCTATGCGAACCTCGCAGTTGGATATGAAATATTATCCGTCTAAGAGAGAAGTTGTTCGTCCTTATATCCATGCCTTACAAGTTTAAAGGTGGAATATGCAGAAATAACTCGGACATTTCCTGGTTGCAAAAATTAGAATAGTTCACCTAATTTCAGTTTATGTGACAAAACAAGCAATGTAAAGTGTAGAGAATCAATATACCAATTAAACCGCGGTGAAACATATTTTCAATAAGCAAAAATATTTCATTTTCAACTGTTTGAAGCCAGTGTACAAATCCGAAAGTTAAAGACACAAAAACAAAACTTAGGAATGAGAAACATAGAATGGGCGCCCATAGAACATACTACATCTTCCTCTTCTTAGACTTGCTATCAATGAGAATGACAGATCTATAACTATGCAAATGTCTATGCACATTTGGTCGGGTCGCTCAAAAAGTGACATATTGCAGCTTTGAGAGGGGGAAGAGAAACGTCCACTAAACGTCCACTAAACGTCTTGAAATACTGCCCTGGGGTGCAACTCTATGTTAGGAAGGTGTCCCTAATGTTTGGTGTACTCAGTGTGTATTTGTACAATTTTGACTCCCATTTCTCCAAGTCATAAATGTCAACTTGAAAACGGTTCACAAGTAGAGCATTGCTTTGGTTGGTCGGTTCTCCCGTCCACACGTCAACAAAAGATGTGCGACGTGGCAAAGTGTTGTAGTCTTAAGATACTGTCCCGAGACTGTTCTCTGTCTCCATTGTCAATGACCCCAACCTAAAATCACAAACAAACAAAAGGTTGCAGCCACACAACTCACCTAGAGCAGACATGGTCACAAGCGTCCCGGGAAGAAGGTGTCTGACTAGGAGCTCCCGCTTTCCATAAACCCTGGCTACCAATGAAGCGTCTGTGTGTGTGTGTGTGTGTGTGTGTGTGTGTGTGTGTGTGTGTGTGTGTGTGTGTGTGTGTGTGTGTGTGTGTGTGTGTTTGTGTGTGCCGTGGTCTGTGCTTGTGTGTGTGAGAGCGAGTCGGAGTCTGTGTGTATCTGTGTGTGTGTGTGCCGTGGTCTGTGCTTGTGTGTGTGAGAGCGAGTCGGAGTCTGTGTGTATCTGTGTGTGTCCATGATACTTGGAGGCCTATCTGCCCGCGCTGCGATGCTGCTAACGTGAAAGAATGTGAGTGTCAATGTGACAGAGATAGTGGAAGTGCAGGGAGACGATGAGCTGAAATAAAGGGCACCACAGAGGTCAAGCACCCAGCCGAACACACACACACACACACACACACACACACACACACACACACACACACACACACACACACACACACACACACACACACACACACACACACACACACACACACACACATACACATACAAACACACACACACACACACACACACACACAGACACATACATGTGCACTTCCAAATATCTCCTCGTTGAGCGCTAATAACTCCACGTTTGATGATTGACAGTAGCCTAACTGAGATTGGCAGGGCACACATTGGGTGAAGATATTGTCAGTGTGTCTGACACAAACAGCTTTTGTATGGGACGGGGACAGAAATATGCAACAATATATGCAGATATGCCCCCCACCTTGGACCAATTCAGAGGCTGGGAGAACATTCGGGGGACATTGAGCTGAGAAGTGTAGGACACCACTTTCGCTGTCATTCCGTCTCTTCTTTCTCTCTTCTTTACTCTCTCACTCCATCCCTCCCTCCACTCCCTGTGTTTCTCTCTGTCTTTCCTCTCCTCCGCCTCGCTCAGGTCTTTGCCGTGCCGTCTCTCCCTGGCACCCATGAAGCTGCAGCTTTGCTGGGGATCCAGCTCCAGACTGCAGTGTGGTGCGGATGGGAGGGGACTGTGTCTATTCCTTTGATTGGATGATAGGATACTGGGAGGTTTAGGGTGGGGGAGACTAACTAAATCTGTTCCATATGACACTTACTCACATGGCCCTCCTGTCTGTGTTTGGGCACCCAGTTTGCCATGGGCGGTTGTGCAGTGGAGAGACGGGGGGCTAGGGGGGGGTGATTTCGGAGACACAAGCGGTTTGTGATGACTAGTGGCTCTGGCTTGTTATCTCTGGGTAACTCTTATACCTCCCCCTCCCTCTCCCCTTCTCTCTAACTCTCTCTGTTCTTCTCTCTCTGTTTCTGTCGCCAACACAAACCTATGTAGAAATGAGATGCATTATTCTACATTCTGTCAAGATAATTGCCGGGGACGGGGGATAGAGACAGGTACAGGGATGTCACAGCACCACCCTGGCTATTGGGAATGGTTACCTTCTGGGTGGCCACACTACTCATTCGCTCATTCTCTCCTTTGTTTTTTTTTCTCTCCCTCTCTATCCCCTTCTCTCTCTCTCTCTCTATCCCCTTCTCTGTCTCTCTCTCTCTATCCCCTTCTCTCTCTCTCTCTCTCTATCCCCTTCTCTCTCTCTCTCTTTCCCCTTCTCTCTCTCTCTCTCTCTATCCCCTTCTCTGTCTCTCTCTCTCTATCCCCTTCTCTGTCTCTCTCTCTCTATCCCCTTCTCTCTCTCTCTCTCTCTCTCTCTCTCTCTATCCCCTTCTCTCTCTCTCTCTTTCCCCTTCTCTCTCTCTCTCTATCCCCTTCTCTCTCTCTCTCTCTCTATCCCCTTCTCTGTCTCTCTCTCTCTCTCTCTCTCTCTCTCTCTCTCTCTCTCTCTCTCTCTCTACAGTGGTAGTGGTCGGGACTGGAGTCTTAATCCCTCTCTGCACTAATTCCCCAGCCTGATTGGGTTTACTGGCCTTGGATCAGTGGTGTACCTGGGTCCCACACACAGAGGCTCAGTGACCCCCCCCCTTCCTCTCCAGCCCCCAATCCCAAACTCCAGGCACTGCCCAGCCCACCCCCACCCCCACCAGCCCCACGTCCCTACTAGTCCCTGGCCGTGCCGGGCCAGCGAGAACAAAAGAATGCCTTGTGTTCAAGGGGCTTAGGGACATTTTTCTAATTTTTGAACAGCTAATATCTTGCAAAAGTTGTCTAATCTCTTTATGTTTAAGTTGAGATTTGTGTGAGCTACGCCCCCCCGGGACACTGGTGGTGCTTAATAATTGAAGGCTATCTAGGCCAGTTTAATTCGGCTCGAGTACGTCAGATGAGGCTGTTTTGATGTGTAAGTGTTGTGGGGCGTCAGGCGGTGGGATAGGTTGCCTTAAACGGTGATGGAGGGAGGGAGGGGGGGGCAGGACCAGAACTTGTCATACAGAGTACCATGTAGACCAGCGAGTGTGTTACGGCAAACCTGCATGCCTTGTATCTGCTTCAGAACCACCAGAACCACACTGAACAATTCCACAAGGTCACCGACAGGTGAACGGATGTAGTGGCAGGTGGGTCAATACAACGGCGAGAAGGAGACGTCAACAAACATCAACATTACATTGAGTACAGAGTACATATCCGGTGTGTTGCACTAAGTGTGAAACGTATATCCCCTTGCATTGTCTCAGTCAGCAGCATGGTGCAGGACTGGGTTGACCGATTTGAAGCTGAACTTTCAGCCCAGGTGTCAGGTCCTCGCCTACACCTCACACTACCTCCCCACAGTAGCCCGAGAGTGGGCTGTAATAAAACCCTGCCCTAATCACATAATTGCATACACTAAAAACCTAAACAGGGGAGGAGGAGGTAGAGGAGGAGAAGAAAGAGGAAGAGGAAGAGCCCGTTACATCATCAAACAGGGTTTCGAAAGTCGTTTGGGTGAGTGGCAGCTCGCATGTCTCTTTACTTACTTTTATAAGGCGAGACGGACAATAGATACCGCAGCAGGACAATGCACTCCGGCATAGGGTGCAAGTACATACTAATTCCCTCACTGAGGGATGAAAGCAGTTTGGGTTACAGGAAGTGAACCTGAGACGAGACGAGTGGCGCAGTGTGTCGAGAGTACAGGGGCCTCTACATACAGGACACCTGCAGGACTAGGACTTGAGGGACAGGTCAATGAGACCGAGTTAAGAGTAGAGGTCAAGAGTCTATCAGTGTGTGTGTGTGTGTGTGTGTGTGTGTGTGTGTGTGTGTGTGTGTGTGTGTGTTAATGTCGGACAAAGTCATTGTTTTCAAAGGACTTTCTTTACATTTGGTTACCTAATTATTACGAGATGTGCCGAGGACTTGACTTGATCTGTCTTCACCACAGGGGGTTTATCTAGACAGAACAATGTCCCATATTCCATACAAAGGGAGACAAAGCTAGATATAGTGGCCTAGAACCATCTCCATGGCTCAAGCCACTCAATCAACTGAAAAAGAGTTGACTTGTTTGTGACTTGGAAAGCCGTCCGAAACGTCTTGAAAAATAACTGTTCGATTAAATATCTTATTCCACTGTGAATAAAACACATTTACACCATATTCCTTTGTTTTGGGTTGTCCAATAAACAGACCCCTCCTATGACAGAGAACAAAAACGAATTGTATCATCGTAATGGTGTTCCTGCTTGGCTGGAGCAAAAGACTGCACCCACGTCGACCCCCACATGTCAGGTGAGGCCTGTGATGTTTTGCAGCCCTCTCAGTAACAGCTGCCTCTTTAGCTGGCAGGGCAGCAGTGAGCCATTCATCATCATCAGCTCAACCAGCAAGGCCTGGCCGTGGCCCTGGGACAGTGTTGACCTTAACCTCTGACCTCTACCGCTGATCTCTGGAAAGATGCACAGACTCCAGTTCCTTCCTTCTGCCTTCTGAGGGACTACCATGGTCTGTAGTGTGTGGGTGTGTGTTGCCAGTGTGAGGCAGGCATGTGTTGGCGCTTCACAAAGAGAGCTGATTGGAAACAGCAGGTGAGCACAACTAACAAGCACCAGTGAATATGCACATAGAACGAAGGCGCAGAGAGAGAAAAAAACGGCCTTTTCCCAAACCCTTCAAATGTTCAAAAAATGCATTCAGGTGAGTAGTTGTGGGTGGGGGTTAGCTCATAAATATTAATTTGGGGGGTGGGTAAACTTAGATGTACCTGATCCCAACACTTTCTCACTAAAGCATACTTACCAGAAGTCCACTGGCACTCTCTGATAATACAGTCATGTGCATCGTGAGCGAGTACGTCTCTGGACAGTCAGCTTACAGGGGTAAGGCGCCGAGTTCCTGACACCTATTGCTCCATGGAGAGGAAACTAAATATTTGAAATGTGGTCCTCACATTTATTGGGGTATTGCGTTGGGAATTCGAGTGCAATCATCACCTTGACAATGGTGATTCAATCCAACCCGCATGGCAGAACTTACACAGTAGCATTTTTTCCAATGGTCAAATGAACTCGCAGATTGGTCTTGGGTACTGTATAAAAACGATAACTACAACGAGAGCAACCTCTCTCACAGGTATGCTTTCTCTTGTCACATTTAGAAGTGTGTGGGCACGGGATGAATACTGTGAATAAAGGATTTGAAAAACAACAAACAATATACCTGCTTCATGTGGGATTAGAACTCACAACCATCGAACTGTGGAGCCAACTATCTTAATGGACTGTACCACCAATCTGTCTCAGTGGCTGAGGAAAAAATACAATCAACTGGCATGACCACCATCGTCGTCTTCTTGTTACGACGGCTGTAGCTACAAATAGAAACATATAATCCTCATAGTCAACATGTCCCCCCCCTCCCCCTTCCTAAAAGCACATAGATGTGCATGAAACAGTTACCAGAAACGTTGAATTTGGTCATATGTGGCGATGTGCCTTACTGCCTTTTGAATGTTGTGTAACGTCAGTAGTCTAGTCAAAGAAGCAATATGCAAAATGTATTGTTGGCACACTTACCAAGACCATTGCCAAGTAAAGCGAGCTGTCACCTGTTTTAATAGTAAGGCTTGAGGTGGTACAACCCAGCAGATCTAGAAGGGGGGGTGTTTCATATCGAACCCCTCCCTTGAGATGACATAGAGGAACCTTCTCAAGGTGCCGACATCATGACCGCTAGGGGCAAAAAAAGCTAGATTTACTACTAAAAGCCCAAAATATAACTTTTGCTATTTAACTGTCAAAATAAAAAACAGAATTGACGTGTCTCACTATAACTATGCTTTTTTAAAGAGCAATTGATCTTGCATACGAACATCACCAACCTGAGGTAAAAAGGACATGTAATCTCCCACCATTTGACATGGTCAAAACGTCAGCCTGTGTAATGTCGTAACACACACAGTACTACCACATCAACTAGTGTAATAAACATCACGAGAAAAACATTCAATATCTTCATTTAGGATGATAGTAAGTGAAGCAAACTCACAGATATTTTCAATCATCACAAATATTTCTCACCAGTTTAACCATTCAGAGGTTGAAAGGAAAATGTTCTTGTGCACAATTGAACTGGGCGCTTTAGAACGACCTCCGATAGTGACTGCACAGCCCATTCATTCAACTTTTTTCCCCAAGCGTTGCGTAAACCCACACGGATAAATATAGTGCTGATCAATGTGTCTTTAACATAGGTCAAGGCTCGGGAAAACAGCCGGCCACAGTTCATGCTATAACCGATCCTTAGGTGTTCGGAGAAATATCTACTGTGTCTCCTGTAATAATACCAGTCTAGTTTTGAAAACTTGGGAAATTGGCAGACCAAGCCCGTACACATTCTCTTCCCTATGCCTCATGCTTTTGGACCGGGTGTGATGTACTGTACTGTGCATACTGCCTTGGAGACTCTAAAAGAAAAAAAGCTTTTTTGGGGTTATTTTGGGCTCAGATATTTCGTTTGGCCAACCGCATAGGGCCGTGGCGGGTGAGTGGGCGGGCGAAAGAGAGTGGAAGAGAGGGAGACCGTTGGAGAGTCTTGGCGTTGCTCCTTGCCTCTCCCCACAGAGCAGTCAAGGAGTGCGGAGAAAATGAACATGTTGTTTGCCTTGCTAATTACAATTGTCATTTTACTCGTACCTTAATAAACGAGCTATGTGATGAGAGAGAAAATGGGTTGCCCTTGGAAATTGGTGGATCGACGCATACACGTGCACAGTCGTACTTGGGGTGTTGGTAGTGCTGGTGTGGTAAATGATCACTGTTTTGTGTGTGTGTGTGTGTGTGTGTGTGTGTGTACTGCTCTGACGAGCTGCTCTGATTACAGTTCAGCCCGTTGGTTAACGAAGAAAGCTGTTAATTGGTGTGAAGGGCAACGCTGGTCAACCCAGTGAATTGTGTTCTCTCATATCATTCACTTCAGTAGAAGAGGGACCACTAACATCAATGGCAATACTCCACATGAAGAGAGCTATAGTGTGAAGGGCCAAGGTTCTCATCTCACACTTTCAGGGGCCCCCAAGTCTATTTTGCCTGGTTAGTATCTGGGGAGACAGCCTGCAATTAGTTTCTATGTGTCATTATTCCACTCACTCAGCCCACCACATCAATAACACCACACTTGATAATACGCTACGCAAAACATTCACCACAGATATCACACCTCATACAGAAGAGCTA
>NC_088402.1:57873273-57878273 GCF_034236695.1 Oncorhynchus nerka
TCTCTATTGCCTTCTCTCTCTCTCTCTCTCTCTCTCTCTCTCTCTCTCTCTATCTCTCTCTCTCTCTCTCTCTCTCTCTCTCTCTCTCGCTCTCTCTCTCTCTCTCTCTCTACCTCTCGCTCTCAATTCAATTAAATTCAAGGGATATATTCTCTACCTCTCTTGTTCTCTCTACCTCTCTCTCCCTGTCTCTACCTCTACCTTTCACCTTTACTGTTCTGTGGCCGGGCCTATATAGGAAGACAGCACAACCTTAACCCTGACACCCACAGCAGACATGCACAGACACACACACTGACACAAGCGCACATGTACTGTACACACAGGTGCCCACGAACACGTACACACACCTACAGTACCAGTCAAAAGTTTGGACACACCTACTTATTCAAGGGTTTATCTTTATTTTTACTATTTTCTACATTGTAGAATAATAGAGAAGACATCAAAACTATGAAATAACACATATAGAATCATGCAGTAACCAAAAAAGTGTTCAACAAATCAAAATATATTTTAGATTCCTCAAAGTAGCCACCCTTTGCCTTGATGACAGCTTTGCACACTCTTGGCATTCTCTCAACCAGCTTCATGAGGTAGTCATCTGGAGTGCATTTCAATTAACAGGTGTGCCTTGTTAAAAGTACATTTGAACTGTACTGTACATATACACACACTCTCTCTACCTGGGCCATTTTGTAGCAAGCGATGACTTGTTAAATAAATGCCTTTAATAAGTTGAGAGGGAAGTATAAAAGGGTAGCAAAATAACTGGTAACTATAGTACACTTGCTGCCAAAGACGTCATGTCTCAACAATTCCAAAAGTGTCTGGTAATAATGCATCACTGTTGATAGTGTTTTTGTGTTTCGTTAAGCCCACAAAATCAACACACTCTGGATGACTGTACTGTAGCTAACCATCCAATGCTGAAATGACGGTAAATGGTTTTCTGGGTTCTGTTTTTTGAAAATGTACTTTTTGTAAAGAGTGAGAGTGTTTACTTAATGGGTGAATTCGTTGCCCTGTCACAGCAGGTGCCATCTCTCTCTCTCTCTCTCTCTCTCTCTCACTCTCTCTCTCTTCTCAGCGTGTCCCATTTAATAAACTGCCGTGGAACAGAGGTCCGGGGATATCAAGTGTAGACATGAAAGCCGAGGGCATAGTGTGGAGCTTAGGCCACTACACTCACTGGCTTCTCTTCCTCTCCTCTCCTCCCTTCCTCTCCTCTCCTCTCTCCTCCCACCAGCCGAGGCAATCAGTCAGTCGCCTGAGTGGAAATGATTCTCCTGTTGGCCCCATTGTCAGGTTTATGAAAGAGCTTGTCTTCAATTAGCCCTGATAAGAGATGAAGAGAGGGAAGCCGGTGCCCGGAAAGGAGGAGGAGTAGAGGGCAAGCAACAGGATCACCTGGGCAGAGCTCTAATCGCTTTGATGCTATTGGCCGATCTCAAAAGATCTCCAAAGTTAGCCATCGTCTCTCCACCCCCCTCCTGTCTCTCTCTCTCTCTCTGTCTCTCTCTCTCTCTCTCTGCCTCTCTCTCTCTGTCTCTCTCTCTCTGTCTCTCTCTGTCTCTCTCTCTCTCTGTCTCAATGAAGCCGGTGGGATGTCCCACTTATGAGCATGTCACCCCCCTTTAAGGGGGGGGAGAATAGGGGAAGGGGTGGGGCTCCCAATTTGAGGAACTGCATGTATGATGCTAAGGCAGAAAGGAGGGAGGAGGGGAGGGGGAGAACAGACAGAATAGCCCGGGTTCTTTTTTGATGAAGTCTTTTCCATTAACTTCCCACCTCGATAAGATCTTAATCACAACCGCTCAAATGATCCGCCCTGACATTTATCAACTCCCGTTGGTCGTTACGGCTCCCGGGGAGCGCGGGAGGGGGACGACTAGAGCCCTGGCCCCATTGGATGACCACGCCCCTCTATCTCTTGTTCCCTTCTTCCTCTCCTCCTTCGAGGGCCCACCACTGAATGGAAGTTCATTTGGAGCTGGTTGATTTATCTTGCAGGGGACAAATAGCGAGGTATTGTGGACATGCTAAGTCGGCCACCTTTATTTTGTTTTCTCAAAGAAGAAGGGGACTTGGGTCGGGATGGAGGGTGGGGAGGTGGGGGTTGTGACGGGGTGAATGAGTAAGTTATTGCCGGGGTTGTCCACTGATTGCGTTCGGCGGGGGGAGGAGGGAGAGTGAATGGGCGGCCGGCGGGTTGCCCCGACGTGGCGCTGGGGTCCTTTTGACAGAGGGGGGGGTGGGGTAGATTAAGGTGGGGGGGGGGGCATATGGCCCTGACAATGGCCTGAATACCTGATGGGATCAGGACCCTCTGTGACTAGTCCTATTACCCAAATTCTTTCACCTTTCTTATCGAAGAAGGAGTGGAAAAAACAAGGGAACAAAAAAAACACGCAACCGGTTAACTCTTCCAGTGCCACTGCCGACTGTGACCACCTGTCGCAGCTCCTGGTCGCTGCATGTGTCTGTTACACTCATCAATATGTTAAGAAACGTGTCTGCTCATTTAGATTTGATTTTCATATTGTATATTGACTTCAGTGATTTCTGCATCGAATGACTCCTTGCATTTTTTATATGGAAAATAAGCACTAAATATCTGCTGCTGATGGGAAACACACTTAGTAATGTCCACTAGCGCTGTCTGTCTGTCTGTCTCCTGTATCTCCTAAAGGTGTTATCAACAGGTGTCAAACTGGGGAAGGTCAGGGGGTGTCACAGCTGCAGTCTATCTGTCTGTCACACACACACACACACACACGCAAACTTTCCCTCGCACACATAAACCCACTCACTTGTACACACACACACACACACACACACACACACACACACACACACACACACACTTGCATACACAAACCCACTAATGCATGCACCCACACAAAGCAAACACAAACTTCAACAAGTCTACACTGCTTTGAGAGAGCTATGAGAACAACCCAAACCAACACACAAACCAACACATTCTTTGAAGTGCATCTTAAGAAGGCTTCATAAAGCTTTCATATAGGCATCATAAGCACTACATAAATGGGTCACAAATCAACTATGACCCTATTTCATGCTCTATAAATGATGAATACATGTGAAAAAAGAAATGTATTGTTTTGTAACACAGTTATGCCAAATTATGAATCTTTATAGGGCATGACATACACCTATAAATTATATCTGAAGCACATATGTAGTGTTTATGAAGCCTATATGATGGCTTTATGAAGCCTTCATAACATGCACTTCAAAGAAAGCGGTACCGAAAATCGAATCAAATCGAGGAGGATGGGCCTCACTATCCATAAACTGCACATAGCATGTTGTGTATATATAGTATGTCACATAGCTGCATCTCGCCACTGCAGTAATGTGTGGTGCTAACAACGGGAATTAGCCATTAGCTTAGTGTGCTCCTGGCTAAAGCAGGTAGAGAACACGCTAAGCCCGGGTGGGCAGGTGGAATGCAACACTTGGCGTTGAGTGGGTGGGAGGGAAGGAGGGAGGGAGGTGGAGGGGTGTTAAGGATGGGGGGGCGCTGTTAGAGCTGGAATCTGTGGGCTCAGGGAGGTTCAGACCACGGTTACTGTCTGCTTCCTGCCTAAATCACTGTCACACGGAAGGGATCGCAGCGACCGGGCCATGCTGTGCTGTCCCCTACACTACAGCAGCCCTGCCTCCTCCACGCCCCCATCATAGGGGAGTGAGAGTTAGAGAGGGAGATTGTGTGTGCGCGTGTGCGTTTGATGACAGCCTCTCCCTATACTAGCGTTCGGTCACGTCTGTCTCCCATCAGGCCTCACTAGCTTAACTGTCTCGCTGACAGACACACTGTTCAGAGCCCATCATCTGATACCCCTCTCTCCCTGTGCCCCTCTCACCGACCCCCCTTCATTACCCCTCTCTTTCCACCTCTCTGTACCCCTCGTCCCCTCTCTCGTCCCTCCCCCTCTCATACCCCCTTTTCCACCCCACCCAGTCCCTCCCTCCGTGACTGGCTTTGCTGAATAACTCCTCGCCCTCCTCCTAGCCGGCCGCGTGATGGCTTCCCGTCTGGGGGTGACAGGTCAAGTGGCCCCTGTTGTCCCCCCTCTCCTCTTGTCCCAGACAGATCTGTTTGAGGAGGCTTGTGTGTGTGTGTGTGTGTGTGTGTGTGTGTGTGTGTGTGTGTGTGTGTGTGTGTGTGTGTGTGTGTGTGTGTGTGTGTGTGTGTGTGTGTTGGGGGAGGGGGGAGTTGGGGATTTTCTAGGCGTTCTACAACAAAGGAGAGGCAGTAGGAAATTCACTGGGAAAGAGACACTTCTCTACAAGTTAAAGGTTACCTACTATAAACTGATTGCACTTTACCAGGGTAGACAGACAGACAGACAGACAGACAGACAGACAGACAGACAGACAGACAGACAGACAGAGAGAGAGAGAGAGAGAGCGAGAGAGCTAGAGAGAGAGAGAGAAAGAAACAGAGAGACAGAGAGAGAGGGAGAGAGAGACAGAGAGAGAGAGAGAGAGAGAGAGAGAGAGAAAGAAACAGAGAGAGAGAGAGAGAGAGAGAGAGAGAGAGAGAGAGAGAGAGTTGTGAGTGTGTTAACATGGCAAGGGCACAGCAGGCCCATCTGTAAATGCTTAGTGGGATGGATATGGGGCTATTCACTTTGCCGTTATTTAAGCACTCAGTCATTTAACGTGGTAGTCAGGGAAGGGTAGAGGGGGAAGAGGCGAAACAACGACGGATAAGGCAGAGGGACAGAGAGAGAGACAGAGAGAGGGACAGAGAGAGGGATAGAGAGAGAGATAGAGAGAGAGCGAGAGAAAGTGGGGCTTGGGTACGTCTCTTGGGTGAATTCCCCTCGGATGACAAACGTGTGTGTGTGTGTGTGTGCCTTATTCAGAACCATGGCTAGGAGGGCTACTTTAGGCCAGAGCAACTCAAAGGCCCAGGCGTATTGCTCACAATGGCTTTCTCTCTGCATCTAACCTTTGCCCTCTCT